>NC_056736.1:118353487-118465987 GCF_019279795.1 Protopterus annectens | reverse complement strand
AATCTATCCAGTCACTGTCAGTCAAACATTACAAAGCTCATTCAGTTCCTACCTTCCCTTAAACCTCATTCCTACGTCAAAACATTATTCTTCTTGTATTGTTCCCACCATTCCTATTTTTCCATGACATTTGTTCCTACCCTTTTTTAAAGCTCCCACTTGCAGGTGTTTTGTCTATGTCACTATATTCACTGCTTCTAATACAATTGGTTTAGATTTTGATTTCCATTTTCTAGAAACTTTTTTTTGGCAGCCACCAGAATTAAACTCAGGAAGGCCTTACTATGTCTAGGCAATTCTGATTCTGTATCATAGATGAAAACATAATTTCCTTAGTTACACCAATTTGCTCACCCAGTATTTCTGATAGAATAGTCTGTAGGGAATTTCTAAAGTCTGTCAACTCATTACAATCAGAAAAAAATGTGTTTTCAATTACTTTTTTCATCTCTGTTCTTGTCTGAGTAGATCCACTCTGTGAGGAAACTAGTGGTAATTACCCCTGGCCAGTTCCAAAAGAAGGGATAACACTTTTGCCTGGGCTAGAAGGGAGTCACCACAATGATCTTGGGTTATTCCTTCTGAATCTTCAGAATTATCTTAAATGTCAGAAAACATAGAAATGCATAAAGGAATATTCCTAAGTAAAGGAAAAGACATCTGTCTTCCAGGATTTCTTGCATGAAGTCTTGGAGCAGAATTTTGCCAGCTGATTGTTCATTGGGAAGACAAAAAGGCCTACTTGAGGAAATCTGCACAGATGGATCAGATCTTGGAAGAACCCCAATCTATTTTCCTTCAAGAAGGTCTGCCTTTGTTCTACCCAGCTTGTCTGCCACACAATTTTGCTCTGATAGCATGTAGGATGTAGAATGAGATTCTCTGGTAAAGCTGTGTCACATGATAACATGTCTAGTCTGCAAAGGAGGGTAAGACCTAGTTCTCCCTTGCTTTATTAGGTACCACATCACTGTGGTATTGTCGGTAGCAACTTGAAGTGGTGATATAGAGAGATGAATGCCTTGATAAGGGCAAACTTCTCCTTTACATTTATCTGCTTGTGGCTGTGTTTGTTGTCCCAGATACCTTACACTTTTATCCCCCTAGCAATGTGTAGAATCCCAGAACTGGAATCTGAAGAGATAATGGGTGTTGTTGTTGGGATCAAAGAGACTTCAGATACCATTGCATATTTCTCATGTGGAGTCTTGCCAGAGGTTTCATGGGAATCATAGATGCCATGAGACTCAAAATCCTGAGGTATTCCCTCCCTTGCCCATTAAGAGGACCCCAACAGTCACAGAAGACATTGCTAACCTCAAGTTCATAGTGGCTGTATATGTAACACCAGAGGGATCAGGGGAAAAACCTGAAATAGATCCAAATGTTGATATATTTTTCCTGTGGAAGAAAAGCTCTTCTGGAATCCTAGACTTCATATGAGATCTCTCATCAAAGAGAGAGATTTCTGACACTTTGAAAAAGAGTCTGCATAGATAAGCAAGACATCTAAGAATGGAAAAATGTGGATACCATGTAGGCTACAATGTGCTATAGCTGGAGCTAGACACTTTGTGAACACTCTTGAGTGGTGACAACTAGCACAAACTGGTTTAAGAAAAAGGTCCAGAACTGATCTCCAGGCATTTTCTCTTTTTGGCATCAGAAACATTCTTGAATGAAAACCTTTTCCCCACTGGGAAAAAGTAACTATTTCTATTACCCCCCCCCCCCATAAAACATGTGCTGTAAGACATGATGGAGCAGAGGGGTTTGGTCAGGAGATGTGGAATAATTCCCTGCAAAAGAGGGATCTCTTCCCACTGACTCAGACTCAGAACCCATTTGTCTGAAACAACTTGTTGCCAAAGGGAGACATGGCGAATCTGACTTTCTGGAAGGGATAAGAGACTGCAGGGTGGGAGGTGAGACAAGGCTCCTTACATACTAATTCTCACTTTTATTGACTGTCCTTAATCCTGGGAGGTTACTGCTTTCTTTTAGGAAACCTCCCCACCATTGTTTTTGATGTCTGCTTACCAGCATATGGCTGAGACTGTTTTGTTTTGTTTTATTTCTTGCTGCAGTTGAACAAGGGAAGCAAATAACCTTTGGAAAATTTAGAGGGGGGGGGTTAAAAAATCAGAGAGATTCCCTGTATATCAGCTTAACCCTCTCATCATATTTTTGATAACTTTTGCAGCAATTGGACCAAAATCCCTGTACAAAGGTGAATTTAAAAGCTCATTTTTACATCTTCAAAGAGGTTCTGACAATGAAGCCAGGCATAACCTCCTCAACACAGTATCAGTGGCAACCCCAATGGATGTGGTATCTACAGTTATAAACACACTTTAATTGACTAGTGACCTGAAAAATAATAGAAACCAAACCACATAAAGCAGATGTTTCCTCACAGAGAGGACCTGCAGCTAAATCATTCCTCATATTTTCACAGTTAGTCACAATAAACATTAACATATTAGCCTGACAACTCAAAATTAGAAAAATTAAAGTTGCAGAAGCAAACACTTTTCCACAAACTTAAAAATTGTTTCACCATCCTTATCAAAATGGGAAGGGTTAGAGTTAAGATATTTGTCAGCAGCTGGATTAACTATAGCTGCTGGGTTATGTTTGAGAAGAGTGTATAAAACGTAAAAGATTGAGGAACTTTATATATTCTGTTTGCATTTTTAGGGGCAGTAGACTATCAGGAAAATAGCAGGCAGTGACAGACACTTCTCCAGAAATGACACAACTGGTGAAATGGGTAAAGGTTCTGGAAATTCCTTCTGTAACAACTGATAGTTTTTTCTGGGAGATGAAGAAACCTCAGTGTTCTTCCACTGAATACACTTGCACATTCCAGTACCTGGAATTCCCTTCCCCTTAATATAAGAAATATTCCCCATAAAACCCAATTCATACTTGAGCTTAAAAACTACCTACTAAAGACCTGGTCTTGTCTTTGTCAAACTCCTACCTGATATTCTGCTGTTCTGTTCCTACACTCCACCACCTTACTCTAACTATATTCCTTACCTTCTATCTGTCTTTCAAAAGAGCTTATTACTGTATATCTACACCACATTCATGTAAATACCATTGCACATGGAGCTTATTGCTGCTACTTGTATATATTTCTGCACACAGAATATACTGTTGCTTCAGTAGTCTCATTCTGCTACTAGAACACAACTGTATAAATAGTGGAGTTTATTTTGGATGTATTATTTCTTGATACTATATTAGGGTCTATATTATATAAGTGAATGCACTGAATTGTGAATGCTATATAATCGACACACAATCCCCAAAAACTCAAAATGTCGAACACACGGATCAGCGACCGTAAAAAAAGAAACACAAAATAAAGTGGGGGCTTCGCCCCACAACCCCCCAATGTGGGGGTCTGTGCCCCCCACACACCCCCTACTTAGATATATCAACTCCAAGATCGCACCACAGTGGTGGAAATGGCAAAGTCCTGAAAACAGCCCAGTGATTTCTTTTTCCCTAGGAAAAAAATCTCTGTTCCGTGCTTTCGGTATTTTGCCATTTCACATAATGATGTTCGACTAAACAGCATTCGCAATTCATTGCATTCGCTAAAATAATAGAGACCCCTATATTATTGTAAGTATATCTCTTTTTGTAATTTTTTTACTTGTATATGGAGCTTTTCTCCTCGGGTCCCCACTGAAAATGGGCCCCTAGCTCAGTTTGACTTACCCGGTTAAAAAATGACAGTAAATAAATAAAATAAATAAACATTCTGGAAATAGTCTCGGAGAAAGAAAATCATTGATAGGGAGATTCAGGTGACATGTTCTCCACTGAGAAGGAATCAGAATTCTGAGGGGAAAAAATGTATCTGTTCCATCACATTCCTCTTTGCATTTAATTTCTAAAATTTCTTCAGGAGAAGATTAATCACTTTTTCTTTTACAAGAAACCACCTGATAAGAAAGGTCAAGAGCCTGTACAAGACCCTGAACTGGATGTAATACACTACTCCTGTTAAGTGAAAATGGAGAAAGAGTTGCTATAAGTTTAGTTTTATGTTTCTTTTTCACAGGAAAATTAAGGAAAATGCATTTTAATGGCAGCAATAGCTTCCTCGGGGATGGGCACAACATTCTGGTTAAGCAGGGGCACTTTCCCACCCCTTCTTGCAACACAAACAATGGTGGTTCTCCCTTGCCCACTAAGGGGAGCCCAATAGCTGCAGGGGACATTGCTAACCCCCAGTGCATAGTGGCTGTATTTGCCACAAAGAGGGATCTAGGGAAAAGGAGAGTGATCTGAGGAACCAGCTTGGCCACAGCAGGGTCTTTCACCTGCATCTGAGGCAAATTACCAGCCTGCTGTGGTGGCAAACACCATTATTGACTGATCACATAAGACATAGGCAAAGATACATTTATATAAAAGAAAACAAAACTTGAGTAACTTGCACTAGCTAAGAATTATGAGTAATGATCTTTGAGGTATAACAAAATATTTATTGACAATTACTCAGATAAAAGTGTGTTGCCTGAGCAGCATTAAACACTCCAAAATATTGTTTCTTTGTTGGCCAAACCACCATAACTCCCATGCATTGGTATATTATAATCACAAAAAGTTGCTGCTTCACAGTAAAAAAAGAGTTGGTTTCCTGATGAATTTGCACAGAAATACTTCCTGCTACAGTAAAATAGATAAATTTGCCACCAATCTCCCTCATAGGACCGACCATTGTCATAGCTTAATGCAATTAAACTGTCTTGAACTGCACAACTACCTAACATATTCAGAACTAACAACAGCACACAGACTCATTCATCATCCAGAAAAATGCCCTGCACTACAAAATTTATTACTGTCCTACTGTCTAGCAAGGGACCTCCGTTCTAGTAACAAATTACTCCCAATACATTCCTAAACTCTGGAATAGTATCTCCACATAAACAAAACTCTCTGACAAACTCAGCAGTTTTAAACCACTGCTTAAACAACATCTTAACCAGTCCTGGTCCTGCACATGCTCCTCACAAGGTTAAGACGTTGTGTTCACTGTACAATACTCTCCAAATACATACACTCAACCTCTCACTGAAATCACAAAACAATTGTTATACATAACTGCTGTCTGTACACTCCACTAAGTTGCACATGGACTTTCTCTTTAGTAGCTTACACATGTGTAAAATCTTACACTGTATAAATGTAACTACTGTTTGTGCATAAATGTAAATAGAAATGCACTCTGTGTTTAACTGGAATGTAGTATGATGGAATGTAAGCAAATTGAGCTTTTCTCCATGGTCTCTCCTGAAAACAGATATTATCCAGTTGGACTTTTCCAGTAAACATAGACAAATAAAATAAATAAATACATAAATAAATGCATTTGTTGAGTAATATTTGCAGAATTTTACATTGCCAGTTTTTCTTTTAACTGAAAAAAGGAATATTGCAATAAAATGAATTATTTTACCTGAATAGCTGTGAATACCTTTCAACCTCTCAGTGTAAGAATTCAGTTAAAGTCTAAAATAATGGTGGGACAAAGGGCCAATATTAGGGACAGATGTGAAATATTGCTCTTATAAACTTAAAAAGTTGTTAGAAA
The DNA here is from genome assembly GCF_019279795.1 of Protopterus annectens. NCBI lineage: Eukaryota > Metazoa > Chordata > Ceratodontiformes > Protopteridae > Protopterus > Protopterus annectens. The sequence goes on along the minus strand of NC_056736.1, from coordinate 118,460,367 downwards.
AACAGGATTTGTGTTAGCTTGCATTTTCTGAAAGAAATAAAATCTTAAACTCAAATGCATGTCATTATTTAGGGATTTCAATGCGCAATGATTTGCCAGAAAACCTTAAATTTTATAAAGAGAACAGATTAAAAAATATGAGCAAAAGTCTGGATAGTCTGCAAAAATCTGTGCAGGTGAGAGGTATGCATGCTTTAAAGCTTTCAAAAACAATGTTCTCTGGAGCAACCTCTTGCTTCACTGGATCCCCACAATTGCATTGTATGGTACTGAATCCTCTATACACTCATGTATTCCCACATCTACTCACACATACTTGCATACAGGCACTTGTTCACACTCACATATACACATGCACTTGCACACCATCATACACACGTAATCCCACACTCACATATGCGCACTAGTGCAAATTCATACACTCGCAGACACGCACTCACACACACTTGCATATAAACATGTAATCGTGTACATTCATATACATGTACTCATACACTCTCATGTATGCACTCGCGCGCACTCATATGCATGCACTTACACACACTTGCATATACACATGCACTTGTGTACACCCGCATACACACATGCACTCATGTGCAGTCATATGCACGCACTTGCAAACACTGGCATACATGCACTCACAGACACTCACAGTCAACCGGACATACACACAGAAAAACACACGCTGTTTGTTTTTCTGATGTTCATCTTCCCTTTTCTTTGCCACAAATTTGTTTATTTTAAAAAAAATTGAAAAAAGGACCCAGGGGCACAATTCATGAGTTTATTTAAAGTGGAGGGGGTGCTCACCCACCCTCACCCTTGCATGCATAAGTCCCATCAAATTTTCTATGGTATGACACAAGTTATTTTTATTAGGGGTAATATATAATTATTTCCCATGGAATGGGGAGGCCAATCTATAACCAATGGGATAGGTTATGTCAAGCACAAAAAGGGAAATGGCTAGTGGCAACTGGCCTAGTACTTACCTATGAACCTGTGATCCTATATGATTTTGTCAGAATGATGACAAGGAGGTAACTGTTAATGTTCACACAACTGTGACCAGTGCAATATCAATGTTTCTTGGCTAAGGAAGCTGTTTTGTTGTTTTGTATAACAACACTGTCCTAGAATTGAAACGCACTCTATTTTTGTAGCTGTTCTATATAAGTCATTACTGAATGCAGGTACCATGGGAACACTCACACCACAACATTCACAGAACAACTATTTAATTGTCAAGATATTACAAAATTACTTTATATTCCTTTCTGCAGAGTAAAAAGTTGAGAATGACAACTTCATGTAGTGTTGTTTGTGTAATGTCAGTACATTCATAAAATGTTTCTTTTTGCTGGAAGTAAACAATGAGCTATATAAAGATGGCAGCGCCTTGTGTGGCAGCAGCCTCTCTGGCTACCATGTGTAATTTTTTGTTTTTGTAGTGCAGTGTTTCTTCATGATTAGTTAGCTGATGGTCTGTTGGTCTGTTGAGTGTGTGGTTGACTTTGGTGATGGTATTTGTGGAGGCCTCATTGGAATTTTGCTTGCTTTTTTGTTGGAATGCTGGATTATGGAAGTTTGGGCTTGCAGAGGTAAGCCTAGCTGGATACAGAATGCAGGATGTGGAGGGCATGCGATTTAAAGAGCCCAGATCTGTTTTTGTTAGTCGCTGGTAGCTGGACCAGATTTGAGATGTGGCAGATGGTGTTGTAGGATGGTACAGGTGACAATGATGGTGTCGGTCTAGAAGGTGATGTTTGAGGAGTTTCATCTGAATGTTGTGGCCATTCGGGTCTGGAGGTAGCAGTGGTTGAGAGGTTGGTGCTGTCAAAAAGAAGTTTGGAATGAAGGACTGGGCTTGAATGTTGATGGTGTTGCCGTTTGGGATGGTGTTGGCTGGATGGACACAGGAAAAAAAATGAGACTTGTATGTTGCTGGATGGAGTAGGAGATGACAGTGATGTGAAGTACTGAGTGCTGTAGTCCTTGGAATCATGTTCAGTTTCAAAACTTCTTGTGACTTCAGTTGGCTCATTCAGTTTTGTAATATGTGTTTTTGTGTTGTTATTGTTTCTGTGCTGAAGTAGTTATGTTTTGTGTTGAGCTTTAGAGAAATGAAATCTCATTCAACTGTATGCTGTGCTTATGTATGGTTGAATAACAATAACGTTACTTTTTGATCTTTTGATATGTCTACTGACTAATGACGTTTGTATGAATCACATGCACCATAGTGGCAGTCTTAACAAAGCTGTAAGACTCCACCTATGTGAAGTCATTACATCATGTAGTATAATTGTGTCGCAAACAATTTCTGTGAGATAAAAGGGATGGAGGAGGTTTCTCACTGCAAGTTTATGGATTATATTATTTGTGGATGTCATTCATGTAGTATAACAGTATTTGGACAAATAATGCTTACAGTGATTCAATGTGTGCTGACCCGACTATGTGGCAACAGAAGATGCATGATATTGTGTAGAATTAATGTGACATTATGTAACTGTTGCACAATTGTGAGATATTTGAGTATTTGAAACCATGACATTATGTTATTGCTGCAAGGGATATGTCTGCCTGTAATTTCTTTAAAAGACTATTTCTATATGTCTCTTTCTCACATAAAATTGCCTGCTCCTATATATACCCAAACACATGTGATGCATAATACATTTGGCACTGTGATGGAAGAATTTAATCATGCACAATGTGTGTATAATAAAGGATTCCAACACACACCTAACTAAGGCAACGACACATAGAACATTGCCTGATGTCCTCCTGACTAAGGAAAAGTCTTTGTAGTTCTCATAGGAAATCCATCCATCATTCACACATCATTATCCAATAAAGAATTTATGCATGAAAGATATGCATAAATTCTTGTAAGAGGATTCCCTAGCCATGCATGAACACAGCAGATAGCTGGATGACAACATTGTTACCTACATTCACAGTCATACTAACGTGAGTGAGTCTAAGGAGTAATGGCTGAATTTGAATGGACTACCTAAAATCACAAGGTAAAAAACACTGCCTGAATTGCAACTGCCATATGAGATATTGTTTTACAATCATGACAGTTTAAATTTGTATGAATGACATTACCATTCTTTAATATGTTAATGTTCATCTAAAAGATATGAAGGTGGTTTATGTTCACATTAACAGTACACAGCTACACATACTACATGCACTAGAGGCACTCTCTATATTGTATGACAGACAAGCACACACACAGCAATCAGTCATTGCTGGATTCCCTCTGTACATATGCACTCTAGATTATGCAGTATTAACAGCCAGTACCATAGGTAACTCCTACTACAACTGCGATGTAGTTCATATTTGATAGCATGACTAACTATTGTGTTTCCAAAACTAGGTATTGCCTGGTAGTAATATGCATTTATAGAGTAGCCCTCTAGTAGTGAAAACAATTCCCTAAGTGGAGATTTACATAATGGATGTTTTTATGGAAACAATTGTACATGAAAGCACATACAATCACATTAACCAAGGTCAGATTCAACCCCCCTACTTATCTAATTAGACAATCTCTAGTACAGAAAACTATCTGCAAGCACCACAGGCAAAGTCTGCATTTAAGAGGACAGTGTACACTTTTGGCATGATGACCTCATCAGTGTTTTGCAGAGAGGATGTTTGTGTTAAAAGTGGGATAATGTACAGAGGAAGCCAGGTCAAAAGTGAAATTTATTCCCATGAGTGGAAGTGGACACAGCAAATTTGATGTGGTGTTATCTGTCACTGGAGGGAGCAAGCGCAGTAATACAGCAGCAGGGTAATTTCTTGTTAAGAAATGAGTAGCCAATAGTTACACCCACAGGAGTCATACAAAACATTGAAAAACACTTTGGCATACATCTAGATTCAAACCTTGACAGTATCCCAAGAAACACTGACATACATGTGCATTATCTAACTACATCACACAGGACCTCCTACCTTACAAAGTTCAAATATGTAAACAGATTGAAGAACAGAGAGTGCATGTATCACTCTTCATTACCTGCATGACAACTGTATGCTGTGCATTGAACTCTTTAGGTTATTTGATAGAAGATTAGGCATACATACCAATCACAGTGCGCAATAGTAACTGAACTCATGCAGTTGAATCTAAAATCTTCAGCTTTTGCAATAGGAAATGAAATGTCATTCATTGTCACTCAGCAATGGTGTGCTATACCAACCTGTGCACACATGCGTAGGACAAAAATTGAAGGCTTTTTGATGGGCCATTTATAGCCATGTGTCTTGAGTATGAAGATCTATTTGTTGACCAGATTAAACATCTGAAAAAGGGGTTGATAGGAAGTGGTGAAAATGGGGGTGTAAAGCAGAAGATAGGACACAGGGTAAAAAATGCAAGAATTTTCAGAAGGGTGGTGCCTGACAGTGTGAAACTTGGCTCTAGGTGATTGTCACTGCTGAAGTGACACCCCAACACCATGTGCAAAAATGGGAGAAAGGGGTTGTGGATGGATGGATGGATGGATGGATAGATGGATGGATAATGGGAGAGCATCATAGCTATCCACTTTTTCACAGCGTGAATGCAAAATTGTACAAAGAATTTCATGACTTTTGAGAATCACCACACCAGGGATGGGTAACAATAACAAAATAATGCTGTATAATCAACAAGACCAAATCAAGTGTGTCAATATGACACATAGGCAAAGTGGAGAACTATGCATGGGGCACAGTTTTTTTTTTTTTTTTTTTTTTTTTGTGGGGCAGATGCCCATTCTTTTTTTGGACACAAAAGAATGTTGGGGAATGTAATTAGGAATATGATGGCCAGGTAGGTGTGGTAGGTTAGGTACCAGGAGCAGACATACATGACATAAAAGACAGATAGGAATGGTGATGAACACAAGAGATTGAGGGCAACAAGACTGGGGATAAGTACAGGACCTTGGAGGTGCATTTAAGTCCAGGTTGAGAAAAGTGAGAATCTGGTCTTCACCTTCAGAACTGCCATCAATGTCACTTGTTTTAGTTGCCCTGGTCAGTGCTGGATGTGGCATTGTTTTAGCAATACAATACAGGACGTTTTCAAACCTTCTGGTACCAAGGTCCCTCTCCATAATGCCTCCACCTGCCTTGTCAGCTCCTGATAGCTGACAAAATAACTATCTCCACTACTGCTGATCCATGAGGGTATCACTGCAACAGCAGCTGGAGCAGAAATATTGACACAAGTGTAGCAGGTGGGGTAGGAGATGTACAGGCAACACTGATAGGTTGAGACCCAGATGTGCTGGGTTTCTGTGCTGCCTGTTGTTGTGCAACCTTTGGAGCATAGCTCTCAACTGTCCAGATTCTTGCCTCATATTTTAGGTCTGTTCCTCATAAAACATGTGGATTTCTGGTAAATCAATGTGGACTGAATTCACTAAATAATGACAGCCGTTTAAGTTTTAGTTTTCATATCCTCTCTAAAATGTATAGTAGCACAAAAGCTTTTATTCTAGCAACTTTCTAAGATTGTACAAGCAATATTTAAAACTTGTCCCTAGTATGGGCCTTTGTCCCCCCATTAATTTTGGCTTTGTCCAGATTTCTTGTGTAAATAGGTTGGGAGGTATTCTGCGGAGGTATGATGGGCTGAATCTCACTGGTTGGTATAACTCCATGTGCTGATTATCATTTTGTTTCCAGCACAAATATATTAAAAAAAAAAAAAATATATATATATATATATATATATATATATATATATATATATATATATATATATATATATATATATATATATATATATATATATATATATATATATATATATATATAGATATATAGATATATATATATACCACATGCAAATATGATGGGAAGACATTAATGTGTCATAAAATCTATGAATAATAGAATTATGTATTTCACAGTGCCATATCATTTACCTGCTTTTTAAAGGTAATAATTGTATTTGCCAAAATGCAGTTGTTAGTATCATTCAGTATTGTAGTTAATATCTTCTAAATAATATCTAATGTGTGTTTCTGGGTATGGAATGCACACACACAGTTAAACTAATGTACTCGTTGCCTAATGCAGTCACCAAGAGCTATTGGAGCAGGCATGCCTGCTTGATATAAAAATTAAGGTAAGTCTCATCAAGATGGTATAGTGATGGACTGAAAATGCTTCTCTGCATTGTTTAAAACTGATACATACTTACCCCTTGTCTCTCTGAGGTAAGTTGGTACCTTCCAATATACCTCACAGTTTTCTGCTATCTCTGCTGCAGCTGTACAGTAGAGAAAAGAATGAAAATAGATATTTGAATGCAGGATGAATAAATGAGTTGGCTGGCTACCAATTCATAAACAGGTGGTGGGTCAGTATACTTACACAACTGAGGAGTGTCTGTCATCCTAAATTCATCCTCCCATCAGCTCAGGCGGTCCCGTTTGCACTTCTTCATTTCACTATAGCAGTGGGAACATTGCTCTGCAGTGCAAGGGATGCTATTTTCACTGGAGACAGTTTTGGCCAAGTTATTCCAAGCCTCAGCCTTATAATGAAATGGAGTATAAATCCCCTGCAGCAGCCTCTGGCTGTAGTACTTCACAAGCAGTGCCACAAAGGTACTGGACTCCTCAACACTCGACCTTTGTGTTCTAAATGGAACAGCAACCCTACCACTGCCAGCCATGTCTGCAGCAGTCACACTAGAAATATGGGTCCAGATCTCGTGCCAGCTTGTGTGCAAAGATGCACATTCTTGCCAGCTGCATTTGTGCAACTGAAAATAGAGCAATGGCTCAGCAGACACAATTGGCACTATTTACATCCAAAAGCAAAGAAGGTGTGAAATATGGCAGTGAGATCTGGTTATGTGTGATGCTCAAACTATTGACACATGTTCCACTGTTACACAATAACATACTTTATGGTGCTTGGTTTAATCGAGGCTGGTTGGAGCAAAAATGGTATAACTTGTGACATATTGGCCTGTCTGGAGTTACTCACTGGTAAGACTCAGTAGTACCACATGAGACTCAAACCATAAAGGAAAAAACGGATAAAATGTTAAACTTTGCTTATTAACTGTCAGCTCCATATGATAACTTGGTCTGTAACTTCATAATCAGAGGTTCATAGGTTCATAGGTAAGTACTAGGCTATTGGTCCTAGGACCTATATAAGCCTAGCCAAAAAGATACCTTGGCTTTCGCCTCCCAAGAAAATTATTTTCCTGTGCCCCTGTCGAGCAGAGCCACAGAAGTGATCCCCGGGGTGAATTTCCTATTTCCCATGCACTCATCAAGATTTTTCTTAAAGAGTGCTAGTGAGGAGCTTTGTTTGATATAGCTAGGTAGTTTGTTCCAGAGTATGGGAAGTCTCTGGGACAGGAATCTATCCCACCAGCATGTTCTGTTTATTGTGGTGACAAGGTTTAGGTCCTTAGAGTATGTAGCTCAGCGGGATTGGGATTTCTTTAAGTGGAGCATGTCCAACATCTTTGGGTTTGACATAGCTTTGTATGTTAGGCAGAGATCGCCTCTGAGTAGGCGATATGCAACGGAGTAAAGCTGGAGTTTTTTGAGACGGTCTGCGTAGGGCATCTGTTTGTGGCTGGTAATCCTCTTTGTGAGGTATTTCTGTGGCCTTTCCAGTTGTTGTAGATGTCTTGTGAGGTATATACCAAAAGGGGTGTTGTACTCTATAATGGGTCTAATGAGTGACAAGTAGAGGGGAACAAAGACCTCTTTTTTCCTGGATGAGAAACCTTTTGTGATGAGGTGTGCCATGTAGAAAGATTTCCTGACTACTGTGGCAATGTGATTATCAAAGGAGAGACTACTGTGCACCTGTGTCCCAAGGTCTCTTATAATTTCAGTGTTAAGTAGATTACCGGCTATGTGATAGTTCATGGGTACAGAGTTTTTACCAAAGGGGATGACAATGCACTTTTTGACATTGAGCTTGAGTCCATGGCTTTGACACCAGGCATCTGTCTCAGTGAGGCCCTTTTATAGGATGTCCACAACATTAGGAGTTTTGAGTATGGCTCCTAGTTTGCAGTCATCTGCGAACTTTGTTAGCCAAAGACCTTCTGGGTTAGCCTGTACTTCAGAGAAGTAGATACCAAACAGGGGAGGACCCAGGACTGAACCCTGTGGTACTCCACTTGTCACTGGTCTCAAATTGGATTTGGAGTCTACTACTTTCATAATGTGGGTTCTGTCAGTGAGCCAGTTGGCAACCCATCATGTGACATATGGATTTATACCTAGTTTAGTGATTTTATCTATAATATTGTAACAAAGATTGGAGATGTACTTCAAAGATGCCTGCATGTCTGTGACTTTACTTAGTCATGGAATTGCCTTTCTTCATAAAAGGCAGCATTTGTGTTTGTTAATAAATTTCAGATGCATGCAGATGCATAACCTGAGTAACACATGGTGGCTTAGGTTACATACATAAACACATATTTCTGGTATGTGATAACTCATAATAATAAAATATTGTGCACATCATAACTATTCATGTGAATTCTAAATTAAGTATCATCATCATTGTCATGTTTAAAAATACCCTACACACATTGTATTGGGCTTTTGCAGGAAGCAGTGATGATTAATTTTTTGAATAAACATAATTATGATACACATTTGCATTTATTGTTACTTTCCTAATCAAAATGCTGTGACAAATGGCATTCTGGCCCCTTCTGTAAAATTATCTATGAACTGGATTGAAACCCTGTATTACCTATTTGCATTTTCTAAGATCACTGCCCTTATACTTTGTGCCACAGGGAAAGCTATTTTATAGTCAGAATGTATTTACTGACTACTGTGCTGAGTGCTGACTGCCATGCACTGGTGGCAGGCTAGTTTATGTTACAGTAGGCAGCCCAATTTAAATTATTCACATTTTCTTCAGGCAGTGAACAATGTTTGCCAAGCTAAGCACAAATCCAGAAGACATTACAAAAAGAAAAAAAGTAAAACAAAAATATTTTGTACAGCAAGGTAATGCATGTAACGGAAACATAGCAAGGAACAAAACTGTTACGGCATTAACATGATACAGTCATCCTTTTCACAACTGCTTTCAACATCATAAGTAGCATTTTGATTATACCACATCAGAATTTCATGTAATGGTGATTGATCTGAAAGAGGACACAAACAGAATGGCATGAGGTCATTCCTGCCACAATGCATACAATTACTCAAGACATCAAATTTTACAACAAATGGCATGAGTGTCATGATGAATACTTGTCAGATACAGATACATTCTCCAGCAAATATGACACACATGTACGCATAAGCCATGTTACTGCTTTTGTGTTAGCACACTCTACAAAATGTAACATACCCAAACATCCATAGCAGTTACTGTTATTAAATATGAGAAGAAGTCAGTTTACAGCAACACATTTTGCAATATCAATTCCCAGGCACTACAAGTAAAGTTTTTATCATGCCACATACTTTACACTGTTCATTTCATATAAAACATTAGGTGTCAATATTTATTCTGAATGAAGTCATAAAAACTGGATTTAAACCTTGATTATGTGGCTTCTTTCTGTCAGATCACTTCACTTATATCTTGTGCAACAGAGATAGTTAGCTGACAGGTAGAATTTCTTCACACAGTACTGCCCAAAGTGCTGATGAAAGCACACCACTGCCAATCTTTATTGTGCTACTGGTGGCATTCCAAATAACATTTTTTTTTTCACTTAGGAAGTAAATTGCTGCTCTCTAATAAGGAACACTGCCAGCAGAGCTGGTGTTAGCATTTTGGGGACCACCAGCAAATGTCAGTTTTGAGGCCCCCTGAGCACATCTACTCTAAGTATCACCATGTCACTGCCACCGCTAAGCAACCTTTTAGTTCATGCTGTAAACATTTAAGAGTAGTATGCACAAACTGACTTGTAACTACAATGGTCTTACATTATGATGGGCCTGTGTACCACACTATGTTGGTCCATCTCACATAGGGACGTTTACAGTTACTGGCATTTAGCTGTAACAATGATACATTACAATGACTATATGTACAGGCCTGGACTTGGTGAAATGCCACAGCACGCAGTGCCTACTGTATTACTCCCCAACACACACACACACACACACACACACACACACACACACACACACACACACACGCACACACGCGCACACACACACACATTCACTCCAGTGTTCCCCTCTGTTTCCCCCCACCTTGGCTCCCCATACCATGCACTTTACTTTTTTCTTCCTTTTCTGAAATTTTCTTTAACTCTTTAACCTATTCAAGAAGCCATACATTTTCTATATGCTCTGAAGTGCATTTTACAGTTTTTTTTCTTTTCACACAATATTTTCATCCTTTTCATCCAACGATGGCTTGAACAGAAATTATGATTAAGAAAAGAACTTTAGTGTTACTGTTCAACTTTAGTTTTCCTTGCATCCTTTCAACACAGTTTTCCTGACCAAGATAGCACAGTGAGCTCAGTTAAGCCAGCAATTGGTTTATTTATTTATTTTATTTATTTATTTATTTTACATTTGTTAATTGGTTTAGTCTGACTGAGCTTTCGGATCATTTTCAGCAGAGACCCAGGAGGAAAAAGCTCCTCAGAGAATACAATTTAACAACATTCACTTACAATCAGCAAAAAATTACTATCGGGTTGCAGTAACAAATGAAATGATTAATAGCAACATGATTGATTTTAGGTATAGAAAGCATGTATGCAAAAGTTGGACGGAGAGAGGCTGTGCAGTGCAATAAAATTTAACAAAAATCAGTTACAGTCAGTAAAAATTTACAAACAGGTTAAAATGGCATATTAAATATATAATACCTGTGTGATTGTTGATAGGTTTAGAGAGGTTATATAGAGAAGTAGGATGGAAGAAATAGGGACGTAAAGAGGTGATGTCCATAAAGACAGACATGTTGAAGTAAATGTTTTTATGGAAGCAGTCTGATATAATATAGATGAGATAGACAGGGAGGAATGTAAGAGAGGGAGGGAATAAGAAAGAGTGGATAGAAGGAAGGAAGTGGAGGGAGAACAAAGTTAGAAATAAACTTGGGGTAAGGAGGAGTATTAGGTGTATGGGTAGTAGTTTTTGGGGGGGGTGACTACAATGGCAGGACCATTTTTTAGTTAGGTATTTAGGTAGGTAAATTCTGGTGGCTAATTTGAATTGCTTACTATGGTCAAGGGACTTTATTTCTAGGGGTAGTTTATAGATGTTCTGGAATGCATTTTGGAGCATTTTCAAAACTTTAGTGGCCTAAACAAAAATCATGAGTAAGAAAAGAGCTTCAGCCTTATTTTTTTTTCTTTTGAGGAAGATATAAACTGTGGCCAAGACTTAATGTTCAAAGCTGATAAAATAGCAGCTTGCAGTAAACAAGCCAATTGTTGTGAGGATATTCAAATCTTATCTTGGAATATTGCCTGTCTCCTTAACCCCTCAAAAGGACAACCACTGCCTGTGCATTCCTCTGGTGTTAGATTGAGATGAAAGCAGAGGTTCAACTGGCTGAAGTAATGTATGTAAAGTTACTGCTGTCATGCATAAACATAGCTTGCATCCTCACCCTTAACTCCAAAGGCAGCCACTGTATATGAGCCTGATGTGTAATTTTGAGGAAAGTGAAAACATGATGACAGTAATGTATTCTACTTTGTTGCTCCCAGGCAGTACACTGCCTCTAAACAAGCTATGGCAAACTACTTTGTATACATCTGAGGTTTGTAAGAAAAGTAAAAGAAACAATGACCATACAGTCCCTAACCCAAATACAAGCTATAATGATCCCCTGTGTACACCATTAATGACTGACTATGATGAGAATTAAAGAAGTAATGACCACACAATCACCAGCCCCTGCAAAACATACAGCAGCCTTTGGTGCACATAGATCTGAGCAGGGCTGGTTTTAGAATGGGTTTGGTTGAGGGCAGAGGCCACCATTAAGTCCATGTCAAAATCCATTTATACAGTCTGGGGAGTGGGGGACACTAGATTCCAGAAGATCTAAGTATCTGAATGTTTTGTAATATAATTTATGCCTAACGCCTGAAATACAATTGCCTGTTAACTGTATTTTTACTGATACCCAGAAGAGTAGTGTACATCTGTCGAGACAGATAAGAATCACATACACATGCTCACACTCACACACACACACACACACACACACACACACACACACACACACACACACACACACACTCACACACACACACACACACACACGCCATAGCAATACTAGTTTTTATACTTAATTTAGAAACTAGCATAGATTAGTATCGTTTAGCAATCATCAAACAGAACAGGGGTAAATCACTTTTATTTATCTCATCAAGGATTAAAGTATACCCGCCACTGTCCCTGATTTCACAGACCTCTCATGATTTTGCCTCATAATTTTGTTCTGTCCCTTGTAATGTTTGATTTTCTGGTAAATAATTCTTGATTACAGCCAGCCAATAAATCCAGAGATCAGTGTTTTATACCTCATATTGTCAAAAACATGTATGTTGATGCAAAATGTATTCTATTAACTTTGTAAGTGAATTACAATAATATTTAAAATGTGTTCCTGATTTTGAGTCACTATTATTTTGGCTTTGTTCAGAAATCTTGGGCAAAGTTGTTGAGTGTTATAGCATCTGATGTTCTGCCAGTATTTGAAAAACTCCTTGAAGATTGGAAGAATCAGCTCTTCTTAAAATCCATGCTATTCACTAAGATCAGTCAGTCTGGGCTACTGATCTCTCTAGGGATTACCTTGCTCATGTTCATTATCAACTTTATTCTAACAGGGTCATATCACAGCCTTGTCCAGGTTCAAACTATCTGGAGATATACAGAGCTAAGTATATTTTTCTGGCATTTCAGAGTTGTGTACTGTTAATTGTTACTTGACTAATTTTATATAATTGCTGGCTGACTTCAGAGTTGTGTACTATTTTTGCTTCACTGTATAGTTGTTTAGATCTCTGCTGAAGGTGTTGGTTTTTCCCACCTCCCCCTAGTTCTCTGTGTCTTAAGTTGGTATAACTGGTTTTACATCCTGTGTGTTATCTGCCTATCTCAAGGATTACTTGCATAAAATTGCTGGAGCCTTCCTGTGTCCTGAAAGAGTGCTCTACAAACTATCTGGAGATAACCAGAGCTAAGTATATTTTTCTGCACTTCAGAGTTGTGTACTGTTAATTGTTGCTTGAATAATTTTATATCATTGCTGGATGACTTCAGAGTTGTGCACTGTTATTTTTGCTTCACTGTATAGTTTTTCAGATCTCTGCTGAAGGTGTTGGTTTTCTCCTATTCCTGCCTTGTTGTTTAAATTTGGAGGCTTTTGCAGTTGCCCGCCCCCACTGTAGATTTGATCTGGGACACTCCCCCCAGTCCCATCTCTTTACCTCATTCTACCTAATAGACTCCTTCTGCAATTGTTTTTAGTCATTTTTAATTTAATTGCATTTTTTTAAAACTGTTTGGTCTAACATTGCTACATACTCAAGTGTGCTAGCTTGCATTGCATTTGAATTGTTTTTCTGCTGTTTTAGCTACTTTTTAATCTAAACACGTTTCCTACCTTTCCTGTAACTAGTGTAGTCCAGATTCAGATTTTCTGTATCCAGAACTGTATGTAAGCTTCTGAGCCCCCCAAGCTTTCTGTGTTGGAGGAAGCCTTCTAGCTTATCAGTGGGAGTGGTAAGCACTAGGTAACCTATCTACCACATAAGGAGTGGTTCTGGCCCAGAAACTGTAGTTACTGGCTGTTTGGGCAGTTTTTCCATCTCTCTCAACTTTCTGATTTAAAAGCCCTCATTTGCACTTCCCCCCTTTGCTCTAACTAGTTTAGTCCAGATACAGATTCTTAGTTTAAGCACTTGAATTTGCTTATTCGTGATCAGCACTTGTTCAGAACTTGTAAACACTAAATAACCTACTAATTACTACAGCACTCAACCTTCATCATTACCTAGAGGAAAACCGTTTTTGTACTTACTTTCCTCACTTGCTTAGAGAAAAACAACTCTTGTACTCACTTTCCTCAGTTATCTAGAGGAAAATAGTTTTTTATTCAGGCATGTCCAAGGGTCAGCTCCCAGTGTTCTCTCCTGTCTATCTGATGAATCTGGGCATCTTGGGGCAATGTAGAAATTGCCTCATGTACACAGACAACCCTCTCCTCCTACCACCCAACACTACAACCTGTGAGAGATGCACATATCTTGCCAAACTGGAGGTAAAGCTCTCTCCAACCAAGACTGAACTTGACAGTCAAGAGGCGAAGGTAAACACTTGCACCACACCACACTCATCACATAGTCTCACTAAATCTATACCATCAAAATCCACACATAGAAACACAAAAACATTCATGGAGGCTCTCAATAATAATCTGCTCAAGCAACAGAGACCTCCAAAGCAGAAATGCAGGCAACCTCCACCCCCTCCCAATACAACCCAAATGACACATAGCCCGCAGACTCAGTGTGCCACTCAACCACAGCGAATAAGGCAAAACAACGTACCCAACACACTAGTTATAGGTGATTCTATAGTCAGGCACACTGATGTCCCACTTACCGGGCTAAACAAGGAGAAGGTTACTGTCAGCTGCCTGTTGGGTGCCAGGATCCACCACAAAACCCATACACTCAGGTCACTCCACAACAAGTACAAATATGACTCCGTCATTGTCCATGTTGGTGTGAAAAACCTGAGATGTACCTCCCTGGATTACATGAAAAGAGACATGGAAGAGCTCTCCGATCTTGTAGCCCAGGCAGGTATGAACCTAGCCCTGAGTAGCATTCTGCCATCACCCAGAATGATACCGCAGTACAAGGACAAAATGATTGACTTCAACAATTGGCTAAGCTTCTGGTGTCATTCTAAATGGATCCAGTATCTGTCTGATTGGGATAACATGGTCGACAGACCACTATGCTTTGCCAGAGATGGCCTGCACCTGTCACCCCTGGGATTCCAGATAATGGCTAAGGTTCTTGCCTCCCCCATAGTGCCTTTTTTAGGCAAGGTTCAAATGACACATTCACCACCGTAACAGGAACAGGCAAGCAAAAACTGAGGGTAATGCTATTCAATGCTAGAAGTCTAAATCTCAAAATGCACTCACTCGAGGAACTCCTTATAATGGAGAACATCGATATCTGTACAGTGACTGAGACCTGGTTCAAGGCTCCAGAGAGCACCCCTGCACTACCAGGCTATAACTCATACCACACTTTTCGGCCATGTAACCTGGACCGGAACACCAAAGGCGGAGGCTAGTCCATATTCATTAAGGATATCCACACCACCAGGCTAGTTGCTCAGCATAATGCATCCGAGGTTATCCAAGTGCAACTAACTCTGGGCAAAACTGCAATCCAAATTATAGCTTGCTACAGATCCCCCACCATGCCCCAGGATTCCCATTCCTCTTTTCTTAATGTACTGGAAAATATTAGGGTTCAACCAAACACCCTAATAATGGGCGATTTCAACTACCCCACCATTAACTGGGAAAACTACTCATGGACCAACTCCTTCGCTCAACGCTTTCTGGAATTCATAAACTCCAGTGCACTGGATCAACTTATCCACATCCCCACCAGGGGCAACAATATCCAAGATCTAGTCATTACCAACATGAATGACCGGTGTTCCACACCTGAAGTCAACGCCTCATTGGTCCGATCCGACCATAAGCTAATTACCCTAGATATCCACATCCTGCCCCCACCCCCCATTAAGGAAACCACGGTAAAAAATTTCTCCAAAGCCAACTTCCTGCTTCTTAAGACAGAAGTGGTGAACTTCATGACACCTATGCAGATGGACAATACAGTTACAATTACTGAATCCTACACAATTGCACTTTATAAGCACTTACACAAGTGCATGCATCGTGCTATCCCACACAGAACCAAGATGCTATCATCCAAAAAAGGGAAGCCAATCTGGTGGTCCCCTGCCATACACAAACTGTACAACAGAAGGAAGAAACTGTTGCAAAAGAGAGTAAAATCCCATGAGTGGAGGAGCACCCTGGTCAGCCTCAGTAAGAAGCTGCGATCCCTGATAAAATCCTCCAAAGCTAGTTAAGAAAACAAAATTGCCACTGATTCTAGAGACAACCACAAAGCATTCTATTGCTATGTCAAGAATCTCAGTGGAAATGCACAGATCTGCTCTGAGTTACAGCACAAAGGGACTAAATATACCCAACTGATATTGCCAACATCCTGGCAGATAGCTTCAGTGCTAACTTTACCCCCCTCTCACCCCCTAAATAGCCCATCTCTATATTGGAAGAATGTAAAGTTCCTGTAATCATGGCTGCACAGGTAAAAACCACACTCTCCAAAGCCAAGAACACAGCATCCATGGGACCAGACAACATCCCAGGCTGCGTTCTACATGAACTACAGAACGAACGGGCACCCCACTTAAGTACCATGTTCAGTCATAGCCTCATCTCATGCTTTTTGCCCACTGAATGGCGCACAGCAACAGTTATCCCACTATACAAGGGGGGAGTCACCACGGAACCCGGGAACTACCATCCGATTAGTGATGGGCCTGGTCTGCAAGGCCATGGAACGTATCATCATGGAACTTATAAACAAAGACATTGGTAATCTCCAAACTCTGGACCTCGCCCAGTTCAGGTTTGTAAAAGGCGGATCATGTCTCCTAAACCTGATAGACTTCTTTGAAGCAGTCACCAAAGCCGTAGACAAGGGTAAGGTGGTTCACACAGCCAATCTAGATCTTGTCAAGGCTTTTGAAACAATCCCCACTCTGAATTATAGATAACTCACTAAACTAGGTATAAATCCCTATGTCACAAGATGGGTTGCTAACTGGCTCACTGACAATACACACTGTGAAAGTAGCAAACTCCAAATCTGACTTCAGACCAGTGACAAGTGGAGTACCACAGGGATCAGTCCTGGGTCCTCTCCTGTTTGTTAGCTACTTCTCTGAAGTACAGGCTAACAAAGAAGCTCTTTGGCTAACGAAGTTCACAGACGACTGCAAACTAGGAGCCATAATCGAAACTCCTAATGATGAGGACATCCTACAAAAGGACCTCACTGAGACAGATGCCTGGTGTCAAAGCCATGGCCTCAAGCTCAATGCCAAAAAGTGCATTGTCATCCCCTTTGATATAAAGTCAGTACCCATGAACTACAACATAGGTGGTAGTATACTTAACTTGGGACACAGGTGGACAGTAGTCTCTCCTTTGATAATCACATCACCACAGTAGTCAGGAAATCCTTCTATGTGGCTCACCTCATCACAAAAGGTTTCTCATCCAGAAAAAAAGAGGTCATTGTTCCCCTCAACTCATCTCTCATTAGACCCATTATAAAGTACAATTCCCCTTTTGGTATGTACCTCACAAGACATCTACAACAAGTGGAAAGGCCACAGAAATACCTCACAAAGAGGATTACCAGCCTCAAACGGATGCCTTACGAAGACCTTTTTAAAAAACTCCAGCTTTACTCCGTCGCATATCGCCTACTCAGAGGTGATCTCTGCCTAACATATAAAGCTATGTCAAACCCAGAGCTGTTGGACATGCTCCACTTAAAGAAATCCCAATCCCTCCGAGCTACACCCTCTAGGGACCTAAACCTTGTCACCACAATAAACAGAACATGCCAGAGGGATAGATTCCTGTCCCAGAGACTTCCCATACTCTGGAATAAACTCCCTATCTATATCAAACAAAGCTCCTCATTAGTACTCTTCAAGAAAAATCTTGATGATTGGATGGGAAATAGGAAATTCACCCCAGGGATCACTTCTGTGGCTCTGCTCGACAGTGGCACAGGAAAATAATTTTTTGGGTGGCAAAAGCCAGGGTGCATTTTTGGCTGAGCTTGTATAGGCCCTAGGGCCGATAGCCTAGTACCTACCTATGAACCTATAAACCTATAATCAGAAAATTAATACATTTTTCCCAACCAGCAGCAGCTTTTGTGGGACCCCCACACAGTCAAGGATGATAAAGCCCACCCCCCCCCACACTGCCATATGTTTTGCATGTGCCTAACTTGGCTATATTGTTAGTTTTAGGAGAGAATGTCTATCAGTAGGATTTAACTAAGTCAGGGATATTATGTCAGTGGTAAAATATTTAATAGAATCGTGAAGGATGTTACTTGCGAAACACTATATCTATAACCAGAGATATTTTGACTTTTAATGGAGATATAAATAAGAGTTATTATCACCCACTTGATTTGGCAGAAATGTTGCAAAATATCAAGATAAAATAACTTGATGCGTTTTGGGGCTCCAAGGACAAGAGGGCCCCAGTGACCTCAGGGTTTGCTGGTGCCTAGAGCCAGCTATGACTGCCATCCAAGATTGTGCGAGGCCAAACTGCATGCAAAAGATGCAGGGAAAAAAATAAAACACATATATAAAGTAAAGGAAACATTAAAAATTTCTAATGTTACCTCCATTTTATTGTCTTTCAACATGAACATGTGCTACTTCAGTATCAGTACGTACACACAGACAGCACCCTCTCTGGATATGAACCATCAAACTGGTGAAGTAGCAGCACATAAATGAGATTACTATTAGTATTTCCTATAGATACAGACACGTGAGTAAGAAGAAAAAGTAGATTGTATATAAGGAAACTGTGAGATTGTGTCATTAAAACTACAAGAGAAACAAGCTCTGTAAGCTATGCTTTGTAATTTGCCAGTGGATGTGCAGATGAATGTAATCTTAACAACAGTTAAGCTCTTATTTCCTCACAAGCTATAAAACAACAAATATTTGCAACACTACAGCTGTTTTCCTCTCTTTATTTTGTGAGCAGCATTTCCTAATCTATGATTTTCTAATAACAGTGCTATCTTCTTTGCATTGTTATTGACATTTTTTTCAATGAGTAAAGTATATCCTTAGAACTGCAGAAGAATTGTTACACAGAAGCATGAAGTGTGGTCATAAGCAGTTTATAAAAATGTTAGGAGTATTGTTCTCCTAACTCATTCATTGTAATCCTAGAATTTAATGATAATTCTCTTCTCTCTGACACAACCATTGATAAGTGCACATAAAAGAGGACAGACTGTGAAACACTGATTGTTCCTGCAGTAATCATTCACACTTGCAAGCCCTCATCAAGTAACAGTTCTTAGTGCTTATCTTTGCAGAGGTAGTGTGGGTGTCTGCAGTTGTGTAAGTCTTTACACCACATTTACATTTACATTACATGTACTTAGTGCTGAATTTAGAATTTATGAATTGCTATGAGTTCACACTTTACTTACATATCCACAGTGCTCAGAGGGCTGAATTTATACTATATAAGGGTCAGGTTGTAGGCACATAAATTGTATCATGGTAGGGGAGACTGGATTCAGAGATCTCCAGGCTGCTACTTGCTTGCAAAACCTGTTTCTATGTTGCTATTTTTTTTTTTTTTACAAAATGCAGTGTTTCAACATTACTGATGGATTGCATTTCCCAATGCACCCATGGCTTTACTGTCTGCATTGTTTGCCCCTTGCTGATGGCATAGCCATGAATCAGGTTCTTTTTTCCATTGCAAATGTTTGCAAATAACATAACATTACATTATGGAAAAATTTCTGTGCTCATATGACCAGTTATTGCAGAAGAGTGTTGTATCACTTCCTAGCAAAGTCAGGGGGTTGACTTTTATATTCCACAGAATGTGTTAAGCATGTGATATATAACTGACTGATCTTCTCACAGGTGGCTAGCCAAAACAGTTTCAGTCATTTGTATTATAAAAGTGTATATTATTTTGGTTAATGCTGCAATGTACTATGCAGTTACACATCTGTTGTCCTCCTTACACATGTTGTGCCCTTACTTTTCATTTCTTCTTTGTTTTTTTTTTTGGGGGGGGGTATATTTACTTGTGTGTACTAATATGGACCTTTATGTTTTAAATAATTTTTTATATGACGGATGCATACATTGATACATACATATTTGTTTTGTTAACAATCACTTGAGTCTTAATTCTGTATTATATGTTTATTTTACATTTCAACTCATACAGGGCTATGATGGCCAAGACATCTGCCATTATAAAATGACATACAATGATCCAGAGAATAAAGTTATTATCCAGGCACTAATCCAACTTGACTTCATCCTCTTAAAAAGAGGCAACGGTAGCAAGTACTTCCTTGATCATATCTGGAGGCATATGGTCAGGTATGTAAATGCATATGGCTATACATATAGGAAAATCTGACACTGGGCCAGTGACATAATTTTTGTGATGTGTAAGGCATGTGAAATATCCCATGAACATATGGCTTGGGGGGGGGGCTGCCAACAAACCATCAGTGACCAAAAATGGCAGAGGGTTCACACAGATTCATTAGTGTTGGTTCTGGCATGGTGGACAACACCAGTGTGTATACTGCAGAACTTCCAAGTAAGCAATACAACTGAATAATTCATACTCACTTCTTTGATGTTAGGCTTACCCTCATGTATTCTGCCCCCACTACCACCCTGTGCCAGTGCTAATGACTGTGCCCTGCCCGTTGCACATTTTTTTTTATTTACATATGGATGCATATATGTGTGTGAAAGTAAAATGTTTGATGCACACTTTTATGCAATGTCCATAGCTGGATATTGCAGTCATCAGTCATACAGTATTACTGACATTACTGTACACATGACAGATGTCTCATCATAGGGGCATATAATTACTTGTATATGCAACTAAGCAGTTACCTATTTTTCAGACAGGACCCACACTTACCTTAGGCCTTAGTGGAGAATGGAAGAGACTACATGTTTCCTATACTGTATCCCTGCCTATCCAGTATCACTCTACAATTTCTGTGTCTTGCAGTTCATCCTAAGTAAAAAATGGTATAAAAACATTCTTCACCTTGGCGGACGTCGAGTGGTATAAAAACATTCTTCATCATGGTGGACGTCTAGCAGCAGCACCTTGATTTAAAGCCTGTTACATATATAGGTTAAGAATGGCAACAAACAACCCATAGCATTTTTTCTAAGTGTAATTTTGGCTGTAATCCAAAGAGTTTGGGATTTCTGGGCAAATGGTAACACTAAGTGTACACAATTGCTTTATATGTTACTGAATGCCTCCACTATGCTGGGGTGGCTAATTAATATGCAGTTCAGCTACTTATGCTTTCAGTAGCAAATTCTGATGTTTACCATTGTCTTTAGGCTCCACACTGCAAAGCCAATTCATGCATACCAACTAGAGCGTTATTGCGTGGGTGGTGTGTTGTGTCACTTACACAATAGCTGCACTTAGTATAGCGATTCCTAAATCCGGCACATTGACTGGATTAAAGTTTTCAAATAAAGGAAGGGCAAGGAAAAATTTGCAGTTATCCATTCCAGAAGATGTGAAAAAACAAAGAAATGCAGTTCACAGATATTCTAGATAGGGACAGGCAGTAAGATAAACACATAAATATGTTATAGGAATTAAAAAGGAATTAAAAAGGCAAATGTTAGCATGTTTCAAAAAATAAAAGGAGCTGACTGAGATGTAATGATGAAAAGTATTTTTATTTTCATTAAGATGATTGCAATCTTATGGAAGAGCTTTTCTGAAGAAGGTGTAACCTGGATTGCAGTGGCGTACTTCAAGAATACTTGAGGAAGATGTAAAAGAATTCTAGTTGGGTACTTGAAGGTGTCATATATTTTTTAACAAGCATTTACAGCTTGAATGTTAAGATGGACACTGGGCAGACAGGCTTTCAAATTAGTCTCCACTTAATTATAATTTTATACTTGTAGAAGACAGAGATATAGCGTGAAGCATGCACCAAGACACACAACTGCATGCATGCACACTCATATAAAACACACATACATTCACACACTGAACCTTGAAAATTAACATATGGAATGATTTATTAGTGAATCTATAATGTAACTAAGCAGCTAATCTTCTAAATAGAATGCTGTGTTTGACTACCTGGAATTATTTGCTGGTGCATGTAAATAATTGTCAATACCTATCACAACATCATTTTTGGGTGTGGTCATGAAAAAAACAATAAGTAGACACTGAAACTGAAACATTAGAAGTGCTATAATTTTCATTATTGTTTAAACTGCTGGCAGCTTTAGTATCAGGAGTAGAATCAGAAGTTAAATTAATTGTAATACAAAAGTGCATGGGAAGTTCAACATTTCACTTTAATAATATGAATTTTTCATGATTGCTCATAGGATCAAAGGAACTACAATGCAACTGAGTCTCATGACCATGTATGCCTTGCCAGTACCCCCTGACTGAACTTCCTCTCTTGAGGAGGGCCATACCAGTCAAGCCAGGGGTGAATCTGTATTTAATTTGCTGCACAAGTCTATTCCAGAAATGGGTAATGCACTGTGAATGTACCTATCTCTCCATATTGTTTTCTTTACCTGATGGTGAAGACAAATCCCTTGATCTAGTAATTGTTGTACTGCTTAATCTATGGGGATACAAAACATTCATGACCACTGGGGTCCCTAATGCCCTAATGGCTCTGAAAGCAAGGCATAGATCTCCACTTAGGAGTTTCTAAGATACCTAACACAGGAGCAGAGTTTTCAGTCTTTTTCTGGTAGCATAGGATTTGTAAATCAGTGATCTTCATAGTTAGGAACACTGGATCTTTCTAGATGTTTGATATGTCTAGTGAGGTACATCCAAAAAGAGACATTATATTCAATAAGTGTCCCGATCAATGTTTAATAATAGAGGACAATGACATCTTTAGATGTGGATGATATTTCCTTGGCAATCAGCAGTGATAAGAAAAAGGACTTTATGAATACTGTCGAGACATGATGATCAAATGACAGGGAACTATCAATCCAGATTCTGAGGTCTCTAACAATATTCTTGTTTTGTAGTGGGGTGATTTATATCTTGCATTCTCGGGGGGGGATAGTAGTCTATTACATGTGACAACATTGAACCTTTTAGCATTTCATTTGTCCATTTTAGTACACCAGATACTTACAAGAGTATGTTCTTGTTACAGGGCTTGTGTGTCGGAAGTTGACTAAACAATGACTCCTGTTTACAGACATCCACATAACTGGTTAGCCAGAGGTCTTGGCCATTAGTCTTGAGATAAGAAAATAAATGCCAAATAAAAGCAGTCCCAGCATGGAGTCCTCTTGGACAGCACTGGTCACCTTCACACTTTCGGAAGAGAGACCACACCTGCTGCCCACTTATATTCAGAGGAAAATGTTTCCATAGCATCAGTCATTAACTTTCAGTATGTTGACACCTGTGGCTTTCATGTATACATCAAGAGTGAAGTGACATCCAAGCTATACAAGGTACAGCTGAAAATGTTTAATGAAGTTTGGGATTTAAATTCAACCCAAGTTGCTCTGACTAACCCTGACACAAACATCGTTCAACCTCACTGAAACATGGCTCACTAACAACCAACTCATACTAAACCCTAAAAAGACAAAACTTTGTTTCTTCCTCCCAAAATCCATTTACCATCTTAAATCCTCATTCAACATCTCTTCCATCAACAACACTATGATTGTAGCTGAATCACACACTAAACTGCTTGGAGTAATAGTGGACAATCAACTAAAATTTGACCTTCATGAACTTAACTGCATCAAGAAAACTCACCAAAACCTTGGTTTGCTCTATAGAAATGAAATGTTCTTCATATCCAACTTCAGGATCTCACTAGCCCAAGCTTACCATCTCCCCATCCACTTTTACAGCTCTGAAATTTTAAAAAACTTAACAGTCTTCACTACTTTCCAAACTTGAAACCACCTACAACAAAGTTGCTAGATTTGCAGCTAATCTACCTTCAAGATCACACCACTGTCACCCTCTCCAGATACACAGCTGGCTAGAGTTTCCTAATCAACTCTTATTTACCCAACTTCTCATTAACCATACTATTTTGAATAAGCCCTCCTTTTGCCCTAGCATTTCCTCATTTGTCTCCCTCTATAAGCCCCTTCGATCCCTCAGAAGCTCTGATCAATGTCTCTTACAAATTCACAAACCTAAAAAAATTATTGGAAAGAATTTCTACAGTTACTTCCCTGCTCTTGCATGGAACAAGCTCCCCATGAACCATAGTAACATTTCCTACATCCACAAATTCAAGAAAACTCTCAAAAGGTACCTTAATAGCACATGGATTTGCCTCTGTAATCATCCCACATGAATCCACCCTTTTTTCACTATCACCTCTATTTCTCCCTTCCCTACTACCATAACTCTCTTAATTGTTCTGTACTGTACAATTATCCTGTGAAGATAACCCACTGTGTTATGTAAATTCATTCAAATGTTTTATTGTATATTTCTTTGCTATGTTTTTTCTTTCAATGTTATAATGCTTCTTACTATATTGTATTGTAGAGCTTTATCTACATTTGCTTAACTGTTTTATTGTAAATTTTCACTGTATTCATCTTCAATTTTGTAAATTTTCTTGCTTACTTGTACTGTGGAGCTTTTCTCCCCGGGTCTCCACTGAAAAAGGGCTTTTTCTCAGATAGACTCTCCCGGTTAACAAATGTCAAATAAATAAATAAATAAACAAGGCCTTATAAGTATTACTTCAGGATTCACCACTAGGGAGCAAATTCCAAAACAGCTGAAAATGTCTTCTGAGGGAAAATTCACCCGCCTCAACAACAAACATGCACATTCAGATTTGGTGAAAGATCTAGTGCATTAGTATTGACTTTGGCAAGCAGAGTTGTCAAACATCCATGCACTGTGATTTCTGAATGTAGACAATTACATATGTATGTAATTTGGTAATCATATGTACTTTTATTTAAAGATGAGGCTCATAAAATATTAATCGATATCACTGGTAGAGCATGGAAAGTGACAAAGGTATTTGCTGAAAGGTCCTGTTTGAAAAGAAGAAAGCATTTCACATTTGCATAATTGACATTGCTGCATCCATTGATATTAGATGTGAAGCAATAGGCAGTGGTTCTCCTGAATTGCACATTGCATTTAGATATCTGATTTCTGAATTAAGGAACAGAGTCTGTATTCTTAGCTCACCTTTGGCAGAGATATTGTCATGCACAGAGTAAAGACTGTGATGACATAGTGTAGTCATACATAAACTCTAACATCTCAAGCTGGGAGATACTGACTATTAAAAGACTGGCATGGAACAGCCAAACAGTGGATGGGAAATAGAAAGTTTACCTCGGGGATCACTTCAGTGGCTCTGCTGGACAGAGGCACAGGGAACTAATCTAAGGGGGTGGCAAAACCAACACATTCTGGCTAGGCTTATAAATGCCTTCGGGCAGATAGCCTAGTACCTACCTATGAACCTATTAACTGCAACACCCAAACTGCAACTGGGAGATGACATTGTCTTTATGACTTAAAAGAAACAAAAAAAAAACAGTAGATGATAAGAAAAAGAAGAGGAACTTCAACCAATAAGCAGATCTTCCATAGTGAAATATCTGCAGCTGAGATAGATGGATGTTAGTACCATTAAACTATTGAAGGACATAAACACAAATTAGTGAACCTTTGCAGAGACCAGCCTGGCAATAAAATGAATGCCACTGAAGGTGCTGAGAATAGCTTGGAGATCTAAAGGTGCCATTTCCTGTAGAATTCAACTGAATGAGTAATTTCTTATATATATATATATATATATATATATATATATATATATATATAAAAAAAAAATATATATATATATATATATATATATATATATATATATACACACACACACACACACACACATATATATATATATATATATATATATATATATATATATATATATATATATATATATAAAATATATATATGTATCGATTTACACACATGGACACACACACACACACACATTTATATCTTAATGCTATGATGCTGCAATATTAATATTTATGATTAATATTTGTGGCTGCTCTTCCAATGGCGCAACTTGTATTTTAAAGAATGGTATGCTGTTGCATATAAATAACAGCCTACCTTGTTGATATCATTCTGTGTTTGTGGCTACTGTGAAAAACTTATAGTCATTGAATCCAAATCATAAAAATAAACATTGTAATCTTTTTTACCAAAGTAATTCTCATCTTTGATATTCAGAGCAAAATGCAAAAATAGTATATAAAAAGATAAATATGCAAGTAGATAATACATTTCTAAATAGGAAAAAGCATGCATCTTTAAAGCATTTCTAGTCATATTTGATTTAAGTTATTTTATCATCATTCAACTTACTTGGGTGGAGTAAGCTATGGTACCTTGCTGGCTAGGCTTACGTAGGTCCTTGGGCCGATAGCCTAGTACCTACCTATGAACCTATGAACAGTTATACAGATGTTATCCAGAATTAAATTAAACAGAATATGTGTGATAACATTGTCAGAAAGAACAGTCAAGACAGAAAAAGAAAATATAATAAGTCCTGTTTTATAAAGCATTTCTAATCCAGTTATTAACACTGAAATACCACCATCTTGGAATAAAGTGGTGGTAGTTGTAATACCTCAAGAGGGTAAAGACCCATCAGATCCAGCCTCATTTCAATACTAAAGCATGATTATAAAGTGTTTATGTCTATGATGGCTAAAAGATTGGCAAAGGTGATGCCAAATAGATATGGACCAGTGTGGTTTTGTGGAGGGGAGGGAAACATTTGGCAACATTAGCAGAGCATTTATGATCCAGAAAGAAGCAAAATGCAAGAAAATACCTGTTGGTGGGTTTGATGCAGACAAAGTATTTGACAGAATAAGCTGGGACTTTATAAGCAGGGCAATTGAAACATTTGCATTCCCTGATAAAATTCTAAGGTTGATTAGGAGGATATTTGAGAGATTGGAGGCAACAATTAGAGGGTGGGTTCCTCTCTGATAATTTCTGCTTGAGTAGAAAAACTAGGCAGGGGTGTCCTTTTTCGCCTTTGCTATTTGCATTATACTTAGAACCACTGGCAAAGAAAATAAGGGACTCAGAAATTCAAGGATATACTTGATATGGTAGTCAAGAAAATCTGGCTGTGTTTGCAGATGATATTATGTTATACCTGATAAAACCAGAAAAGACATATCAGTGTTATGGAGCATTTTGAGACAGTTTCATATCTTTTCCAGATACAAAATTAATGAAGGCAACACCAAGACAAGAGCTGTAAATTATGTATCCGCACACAAATTGGTTCAGCAATATCTATATTTATGGAGCCATAATAAAATGAAGTACTTAGGAGTATGGATTAAAAATTATTCCAGTGTGGCAGCTAAGGATATGTAGGAAGAAACTAAAAAGATAATACAAAAACTGAGAAATTGGAAGCTCTGTTATATGGATATAGATAAAAGATACTGGCAGTTAAAATGTTTTTAGTTTGTTCTGCTAGTCTTATACACAGGTCAAGCATATTTTTATCAACCAGAGTAGAAGTTGTGGACTGCAATTAATAAAGAGCTGAAAGATTTTATCTAGGAGGGGAAGATGGCAAGTGTCAAGTGTAATAAGCTGATTCTTCCAATAGAACAAGGCTAATTGGGATTATCCCATTTGAAGAGGTATTTGAAACTACACAAATAAAGCTCTTATACATAGCGCAAACAGAAACCTATAATTCAAAGTGCAAAGGGATGATAATGAAACAGGAAGGGGAGCTCAAGAAACAAGGAGAGATTGAAATTTTGGATGCAGAGCTTTAAGGAGAATAACAATACTCATACAGAATATTATATTCATAAAGTAGCAGAAAGGATTCTAAGAACTAAGCCAAAATGGGAATGGAGAAAAGAGATTCTGCTGATAGTGATGACTGCAATTAGGGATACAGACAATAGAAAAGAGGGGGCTGGAATTTATTGGAGAAAACTGGCAAGGGAACTGAAGTATTGGGAGCAAATAACTAGACAACAAAAGGTAATAGAATGGGAAGATCCCAAGAATTTATTTGGACTGCAGGTTAGAGATTGCTTTTCCTATCAAGGACTGATATCAGAGTATAGTCAAAGAGAAAGAAATAGGGGGTCCTAAACAAAAGACCAGCATTGGTGGAGTTTTTAGTATAATCCAGAGCAGAAGCTGCTGTTAAAAAAAGGAATTATTTAGTAGAATGTATAAAATATTGCATGAGCACATATCAATCAGAGGAGGTTAGAAGACATTGGGAAGAGAGACCGCCTAAGCAATTCACAAATAAACAATGAGGGGATATATGTATGCCTTCCAAATATGCAACAACATATAGAAGATTTAAGATTTTTGCTTGGAAATGTTTACATAGATATTTTTATACCTCAAGCAGACTCCAGGGAATTTTTCCTCAGTTCGACAGCAAATGTTGAAAGTGTGATGGGGAAGAAAGAGGAACATATTTTCAGGGAGTGTAATGAACTGGTATAGTTTAAAGGTTCCCTGCAAACTACTCTATCAGAGATACTGGTGAGCAAACCGATTTATCTAGGGAAATTATTTTTCTGAGCTGTGATACAGAATTGTAATTGTCTAGAAACAGTAAGGCCTTGCTGAGTCTAATTATGGTGACTGACAAAAAAAATCAAAATCTAAATCAATGGCGCTAAAAGTAGTGAGTATAGTAACATTGATAAAACTAGAATTAAGATCTTTAGAAAAGGGTAGGTGCAAATTACATAGAAAAAATAGGAATTGTGAGAACAATACATAGAGGGGAGAAATGAGACTTAAACGAAGGCAGGATTTAAATATGCTATGTAATATTTGATGGACAATGATTGGGTAGATTATAAGTCGTATAATGCTTGCAACTAAGATTATGTCAATATGCTTAATTTTCATTTATATAAATGTAAGATTGCTGATGTCATAAGTGATAATTTAATAAAGATGTTTTTATTTAAAAAAATATTGTGGAGATCATGGTAGTAAATGGCAAAAAACTCCAAATAATTCACTTAAAGCATGAAAAATAATTAGCTAAGATTTATATACAAGTTGGAATATATTCAGCCAAAACCACATTTTATTAACAGAGTTTATTTTTTTCATTTTTTGTGAAATTTCACACATCGGCTCATTGATTATTTCTGTGGATTGTGAGGTGTGATTGTATGCAGGCAAGATGGGTTTTGTTTAAGGCCAAAGCTTTCAGATGATCAAAAAGTTTCAGCAATAGAAGTGTGTGCATGTATATGAGTGTTTGCAGAGTACGGTTAGAGTAATGCTAGGTAATGTGATTATTTTAACATTTTGAGTGTGTGCTGGAGCGTGTGTGTGTGTGTGTGTGTGTGTGTGTGTGTGTGTGTGTGTGTGTGTGTGTGTGTGTGTGTGTGTGTGTGTGTGTGTGTGTGTGTGTGTGTGTGTGTGTGTGTGTGTGTGTGTGTGTGTGTGTGTTAGCACAAATGAGTAAAGCTGTACAAAGTAGCTGAGAATGATTGGAAACATGATCCGCAAAGCATTACAGGGAATGATGACGCTTATATCATGTAAGATTACCCATTGCCAACTGTTCAGAAAATATATGCAAAAAAACAGATCTAGTAGTCCCTAAAAAGAAGACAAAAGCAGCATTGATCATTGAAATTGATATTCCCACAGTATCTTCCATACAGAGAGACACAAAGTCATAGAATACCAGGATTTGCAGACAGAAAAAAGAGTAGTGTGGAAGAAGGATACCCAGACAGTTCTAAAGAGTAGCTAGAGCAATGGGTCTTATAAAAAGAATTTACAGGTGTATTTAGATATGCTACTGATACATGTAATGAAGTCAATTCTGGGCACATTTCAGGTGCTGTGAAGAGCACTTTTAGTTAACATCAAAAAATGAAACAATATTAGTTTCATGAAATTTAATAATACTTTCACTTAAGAATGGGGTCCATCCCCATCACTTCCCTAGAAACCCAAAAGACTTGGAGAAATTAAACTGAAGGGCACACTGCACTCTGTTGAATCATCAGTTTGTCATCATGGTGAAGCGCTTGGAAAATTCATCAACAACACTGTGTTGAGTGCTAGCTTAAGACAAGAAAAGGATATGTGACCATTTTTGGCAAGTTATATATGTGTTTGGAATTTTAATGCTGAAACTTTTGGATATACTGAAAATTTTGAAATAAGATGGTAGGAATGTGTGTGTGAGAGAGAGAGAGTGTTTGAGTTATGGTTATAGTTATGTCTGGGGAAGAGGATATCTTCATATGCTGCCATGTGTGGTTTGTGTCTTACTGTCTCCTGTAGTGGTATTGTTATAGAACGTTTTTTCTAAAGTAATGTGCAGAGTTGAGATTAAGGATAGGAACAAGGTTATGGTTTGGATTATCATGCATTAGTGAGGTGGAGCAGGGAGGCAAAGCCCTCTCCTGTATAAATTTGCAGGCTTACCACATAACTTTTTAATTCTATATTGGGGACACTATGTTAATGTAATAGATTAGACCTATCTTACTCTTTTACTCTTTCATGGCTGCCTAACCTTATACTTCACTGTATTTAGCCTTTCAATCACATCAATGGAGCCTTTCAAGTTAGAAAGAAATTTGTTCTCTGTGGATGATACTAATGATAACACTTGATTCCCTTGGCTACATTTTGTAAATAAGGCATTTTTTATTATAGACTCACTTTTACATCTCTAGGGTTTTCTGCATGTGCTACTTTACTATGGGCATGCTACTCTTCTAGCAGTCTTTTTTGCAGCTGGCTTACAGAATTAAGGAGCTGCTAACAAGCTATTTCCTGTAGTTCACTGGTACAAGGTTTAATACCCTCAGCTTCCATTGCCTAATTGTTTGAATAAGTCACTTAATCAGACACTGCTCTTGAGATGAGAATGAGTAAACCTCCAAGGAATTCAGTGCTCTACCCTGGAAAACAAATGAAATATTAATATTAAAAATATAAATAAATCACTATTCTGTCCTTCATGTTTTAAATGGTGCCTTCTTTCTTCACAACTCCCTTTAGCAGAATGCCTGCCATATCAGACTTCCAACGGGATGGACCCAGTGGAATCTTGTGCAAAATCTTTTTTTGCAAAGAGTCGATAGAGTAACAACTGCTATCACTTGTTACTATCTACATTAACTACTTTTCTTAACATACATGTCAGTGTTTTATTCACCCTTCCTAGTAAACCAACAGTCTATTAATTGTATGCTAAGGTGGTCAGCTCTCTGTCTATCTACTTAAAATTGTACCTTTATTTAACACAGAGTATGCCTACAAAGTAAGCAACCAAACATTACAGCAATAAAAACTTACCTAAAGCAAACATGAATTTTAATGTGGTTTGAAACATTTTGCTAGACTTAAGAAAAAGCACAAAAATGTTGCAGTCATATACCAAAAAATAATATCTATAGTCTAGAGATATACATTGTTCTGAGGTTCAAACATTCAAACAGTTTGATCTGAAAGATGCACAATCCAACAAGTATGTGTGTTGAAAAAAGATGACAAAAGACACTTAAATTTATCACAATTTCAAACAAAGAGTTGGCTTATAAGTGTGGATTTTCAGTCCTATATACTGAGATAAAGACAACTGAAAGCTACACAGTTATACCAAAAAATGCATTTTCCAGCATGCACAACAACAAAATAATAAGAATGTTCTGAACCAAGACTGGACAAACCAATAGGTGCACAGGAAAATGTGATGATATAGATAACACAATAAGGTAGCCAGATAATTTGTTTTCCATGATTCTGGTGCCAGAGGAAGAAGAAACAGCTAACTGATTGTGGCCAGCATCCTGCAAAGGTTATTTATACTTTTATGTTGATGACATTCTCACTATTATGGCTGGTACATGCAGTGCAGTGCAGTATCCATTATGCATTAGGGTAATGTCCACTTCCATACCCTTGTGATACTTGAGTGGATTGATGCTTGAGTGGAGTACAAGTACTCCATTGGCTCATGCTTCCTGAATCATTGCATATGCAGAGTACAGTTCTGGTCCATCCCCAGGTAGAATTCTTGTAAGGAAAAATATGTCAGCTGTCTTCTTTTGGGATGGGTGAGTGGGCATTGGCAGCAGGTTCCTGTCTATGGCCAACAGTATAAGCTACTGCCCAGTGCAGTAATTAAACTGTTCATTTGGGGTGTATTCAGGTCTCTGTCTATCTCTCTCTCTTTCTCTGCATCACACAACTAGCACTAAATGTTGTCAATTACTTTATCTGATACCGGCCATAAAGTAATTGATTTAGATAGCTTGTATTGTCCGTCTGGAAATATATTATTATCTAACCAAAATATTACATAAAATGAAAATACAAGTATGCTATTTAACTTTCTAAATCATTTAATTAATTTATTCCTCTGTAATAAATCTAATTGAAAACGAAGTCTTACTGAATGATCTGAAAAACAAAGCTGCCATGGTCTGTAAAAGAAAAATAATGAGATATGATACTAGTTCAAACTAATGAAAAAGCAAGGAAAGTTTGAAGTATTTACCTTCTTTACTTTTAGTGAAAAACATTGAATGCCCAACTATTTCTTCAAGGAAAATGTCTCAATCACTGAGCCTGATTCTGTATGATATGAAACAGATTGATGAGGGCTTCCACTGGAAAAATCAGTGTCCTGAATTCATACCAGGCATACAGATATTGGGGGAGGGGCAAGGTAAATCATCTCCAGTAGACACATGGTTAATACATGATTAATACTGCTCCACAAACTGCTACTTTGTCAATGTGCCTGAAATGCTAATTTCAGACTGTCTTAATAGGTCTCTTTATGCATTGATTGTAATTATACATAGAGTTCAAAGTTTGAAGCTACTTGAAGCATCGTAATAGGTGCATGGTGATATCTTTACATACTAAACTAAAAGAGTAACTGGGAACAGAGTTATCAGTAAAGGCTTGCAGAATTCCTTATTTGCTTATGTGGTATAAAGAAGTGTGCTAAGCTTATTTTACATTTACAGCCCTCAAGCTTGTGATCTATGGCTCAAGGCAGCAGGTATCTATAAGGATACATTTTTTGGTAGCTGGCCCATTGTGAGAATGGAATACAGAGCAGGAGAGAGAGAGAGAGAGAGACTTAATGCAAATTCACTATTTTACTATATTTAGTTCATTATTTTGATTCTGATTTCAAATTTTAGACATTAGGCTGATCATATCTGATTACTGGTCTTAATAAATATTTTACAAAATAGCCCACTCTGCAGTAGATAACAATTTTACAAATCTTTCCATTTAGTGCCAGATGTTGAAACAATTTACACTAGAGACAAGATGATGTCCCAAAAATTCAACAGAAGTCAATTCACAGGTAATTCAGAAAAAAAATACATCTTTGTATTGAATATGCAAATGAGAAAATGTCCAAGCTTTCTTGGATAGTCTGTTTCTTACTTGCAGTTCTGAAGTGATCAGCATATCCACTGGATTGATACATAGAACATGTCTGATAGTGATTCTGTAAGAAGATAAGCCACACACTTTTATCAAAATATACAGAAGGACATTTAAGGTGCTTAAGATGATGACAAAGGATAAGATGGAGTACATACCTTTGGAGTATCTTACATTTTTTTCCATGTAATTAATAAGATTGTCACACGATATGTTAGAAAATA
The DNA here is from genome assembly GCF_019279795.1 of Protopterus annectens. Taxonomy (NCBI): domain Eukaryota; kingdom Metazoa; phylum Chordata; order Ceratodontiformes; family Protopteridae; genus Protopterus; species Protopterus annectens. Next base: position 118,426,702 of record NC_056736.1, on the reverse strand, counting down.
CAAAAACATGTTTTCAAAGATATCTACAAAGCAGTAATGACAATATTCATGTTGCATCATGCCCAAATGCATTTTTATTTTAAACTTTATCCCTGCTCAGTATCATATCACATTGCCATATACAATTCTCCCCTAAGGGTAAGAGACATGTAATGGATTGCTACCGAAGATCAAAACACCTGTAAATTGTGAAACTAGCATTTCAGTTATGCACAAGTTCAGATTTCAGTGTCAGAATTAATGCAATATTGTAATGCAAAATCTGCTTCAGTAACCTAAACTATTTAATACCATGGCAGTATAATTAATAAGCTGTAGGACTGATAATTTGCTTTAACTCAGAACAACAGTTCATGTAAATTGTTATGTAATAATCAGCATTTATATTAGATATGAATTTAAATAAGCTGATATTGAATGTGTTAGTATTGCTGCTCTAAAAATCACTGTTTGTTTATAGTGAGTATGTTTAAGGAATCTGCTTGACAAGAAAATGCATTTTGCATGAGTTAAATCATTAGAAAACACCAGATTCATATAGCTTTCTACAGGAGAAATCTTGAGTCATAAATCATTAGAAAACTAACTTATGTATGCAGTGCATAAACAGTATCCCAAACTGATACATAATAATATGTGTTCTGCTGACATTTAATGGTGCCTTAATTAGCCCATTAATCTATTTACTTAATAATCTACTGGTGAAGTAACAATATCCTACCTCCTCCTACTTTCCTTAAAATTGTGTTAAATGTTTTATGCATCTGTGACCTAGAGTACTGCCATTTTCAAATAAAAGATTATGAAATGTTATTCCATGCATCTGTATTTTCCATACATTGTCCAAGTGCCTCATTAACCATCCATTTCTTCTTTGCATCTTATTACAACTTAGACCATGTTTTTCTCACTCTATTATACAAGAAAATAAAAGAAATAACAAACAAGGAAGCTGGAAGTCTGCAAACATAGATGATATTTAAAGAGGGTTTGAATAGCTAAACACTACCTCTTACCTACATTTTTTTTTCTGGGGGACTGCTTCTGAGACACTTTCTGAAAATTAATCTCCTTCTTCACAAGATTTCACAGGCAATCTAACATTTTCTTTTTAGGCTGCTATCTGAATACTGGGGTAGCACAGTGATGCAACACATAGTTTTGTCATCGTACATCAGATGTTTCTTGGTTCGATTATCGGTTGGTGTGCCTTCTCTGTGGGGTCTACATACCCTCCCAGTGTAAGCGTGGGTTTCCTCCAGGTGCTCCGGTTTCTTCTTACATTCCAAAAACATGTAGTAGGTGGATTGGACACTTTACATTGGCCATAGAAGTGAGTGTGTGGTCTGGAAGAACAGTAGAAGCAGGGCTAGCCAGCTGGTGGTGTAAACGCTGGCTCCAGATGGCTGTCTCACCCTGACCCCATGTGCAAAAAAGGGTTGTGGATGGATGGATGGATGGATCCGCATACTACTGATGAATTTTAAAATGTAATCCTGTCTGTTCAGGTGCTACATTTTCTCTTTCACTAGCACCACAATGTTGTGTTACAGTTACGTTGAACACTTCTTAACACTAAGAAACTGCTAACTTAAAAACACACTGCAGAGCTGTGCAAAAAAAAATCTATTACTTCTACGACAAAGTCAACCACAGAGCTATCAACTTATACCAATTGTCTCTTTACAAAGGAATCACCACCCGACTTATGAAATCGGCAATCACGGGGAGAAATTTACTTTCAGACATTATGTGCAGTCCAAGTCCAACTAATCAGCATGCACCAATCCATCCAAGTAAGTAAAAACACAGCTGCAACTTGAGGCATTTCAGACTTTAAACAGCAAATGAAAATGTTAAGGCAACACATGGTTTCTGTCTGATATATGAGTAATCATTCATTCTTCTATAATAATATGAAAAAACTCAATATGTTGCAACACCTTAAGCCAAATACACCACCCACATTTTCATCAATAAACTATTAGGTAGAATTTACCAAATTTCTTTCACAATAAGGCAAGGACTCAACTAAATGAATGGCACTCATTCATAAATATACATATACATATATACATATATATATATATATATATATATATATATATATATATATATCTTTCTACATACACACACACACACACACACACACACACACACACACACACACACACACACACACACACACACATACACACACACACACACACACACACACACACACACACACATATATATATATATATATATATACACACACACACATATATATTTGTGTGTGTGAGTATATATATATATATATATATATATATATATATATATGGATTCACTTTATAGGCTCAAAATCCTGAAAATATCGAACTTCAGAATCTCGAGCCCATAAAGTGAAAACCCGAAAAACACGAAAGACCAGAAGCATGAAATTCAAAATCTCTCATGTCGGAGACGTTGAATTAGTGGTTCTGGTGTTGCGCTGTGTGCATGGATTCAGGTAAGTGTTGTTGTTTAAGGGTTTGGGGCAGGGGCTGTGGGTGTGTGTTAGTGTGTTTTGTTACAGTGATGTGTGTGTGCGAGGGGAATGCTGCTTGTGTGGTGGTGTTTCAGGTGTGTGTCTGTAGTGTGACTTTGGAGTTAGTATATTTAAGTAGGGGAGGTGTGGGAGGTGCAGCCCCCCACATGGGGGGTGCAGGGGGGCTTGCCCCTCTGCATGTAGTAAGGGTAGGTGTGTGTGTTTCTTTAGTTGTGTGCATGTGTGTTGTATTGCTTTTTTGACAGTGTCGGGAGGTATGTGTGTTTGTGTTTGACAGTGTCGGGAGGTATGTGTGTTTGTGTTTGTAAGTGTAGTGTGTGCTGTGTGTTTTCATGGTTTTGTGCTTTCACGGTTTTGGGTTTCATGGTTGTCTGGTTTTGGTTATATGGATTTTCAACTTCATGGTCTCGAGACACTGAAATTCGATATTTCAGTATTTTGAGATTATGAAATGAATATATATATATATATATATATATATATATATATATATATATATATATATATATAAGTTCACTATAGAATCTCGAAATACTGAAATCACGAATTTCAGTATTTTGAAATTCTGTAGCCGAAAACTTTAAATCCTGAAACCCCAGAACCGCAAAATTTAAAATCACGCACCTACACTACAAATGCACCACACATGTACACATACACACAATGTCCCCCCACAATCAAACATACAATCCTACACCACAGACAAGCATGGAGGCAAGCCCCCCCTGTGCCCCCCCATTTGGGGGGCTGCACCCCCCACTCCCCCTACTTATATATACTAACTCCAAGATCGCACAATCGCACACACAAAGTTAACTCACACCCATACATTTCATAGCCCCTTGCACACACACATCACAGCCACAACACACACTAACATACACTAAAAACCCTAACCAACACACTTACACATACATACTTACCTGAACTTACACCAATCCATTCACACACCGCAACACCAGAAGTGCTATTTCAAAATCTCCGACCTTTGGGATTTTGCATTTTGTGCTTCTGGGGTTTTGGAATTTAAAGCTTTTGGCTATAGAATTTCGAAATACTGAAATTCAGGATTTCAGTATTTCGAGATTCTAGAGTGAACCCATATATATATATATATATATATATATATATATATATATATATATATATATATATACACATGGTTGTTAGACACCTGATCACAAGGATACAATGCCAACACCTGCACCATTTGGTCAATGTAGATTGTTGACAGGTGTGCAAGATCAATAATCCCCAGGTAGGGTGAATATTCCCTTGCCTGAGGATTTTGTGATCTTGAAGTGAGTACATATAATTAACACAATATCAAATGATCAAACAAAAATGTTTGAACACCAGCTGATCAAAAATGAAACAAAAGAAAGTAAAAACCTGTTTTTTGAAGGGGAGGCAAACACTGACCTTGTACCCCCATTCCCCCAGTCAATTATATATAGCAGCTCTGAGACTGCAATTCAGAAGGGAAAGGGGAAAGTTCCTGAGCCCCACTGCACTGCAATCTTGCACTAAATAATGTCAGAATTCTTCAGTCAAATGCCTCTTCCACCAATTGTGCCACTATCCTGAATATTTGCTATTATGAACATTCGATCAACTATCTGCTTCCCATATAGATAAAGCTAGTTAGATAAATAAATAGATATAGATAAATCTACATCTCTGTCTATATATCTATATGTAGATGCACCTGATGAAAAAACAATGAATTTTCTACTGAAAGCAAAATAATTTTAAGATACCAAATGCAAGAAACCATGACAGAAGTAAAAAACTCCAACCACTAAATCTCAAAGCTGCACAATGTCTAGAGTTCAAAATGGCCGCTGTTCTGTGAGCACTGCTATCAGCTAGGTCTCTGATATACCCTGGATTAAAACAAACCCAGAAGGCAACGCAGAATTAATAATACAGAAATAACTGTAGATATTTACTGCTAATATCATCCAGCAAACAAAACAGGAAGAAAAAGTAACAGATTCAGCTCAGAAACAGCAGGATTAACTAAGATTTCTGTGTAACAGCTTAAGCCATGAGCTACTAAGGCCCTGCATCTGACTGCAAGATTGGTAAAACACTATACAGCAAGATGTCAAAAGAGGAAAATAATATGGAAACAACAACAACTAAGACCAAATTCTCAGTACTAGCCTCACCTGAGAAAGACACAGCTTCAAAAAGACAAAAGACAACTAAACAAACTGACAACTCTAAAACTACAAATAAATCCAAGACAGACCAACCAGCTAATCTGGAAGACATAAAATCTGCCTTATTACCTATCCAGCAAACAATAAAGGACTTATCATTACAATTTCAAACCTTTGGTGACTCATTCAGCCAAATAATATCCAGAATGGAAAAATCTGAGTCCAAAATAATAGAAAATGAAATAAAAATAGACTCTATTTCTCAAAGACCTGATGCCCATGACAAAGAAATACAAAACTTACAAGCAAATATAACAGACCTGGAAGCAAGATCTCAAAGGAACAATATCATCATCAGAGGAATACCTGAAACTGTACTTCATAACAATCTAATACCAACAATCAAGCAAATAATAAATTTCCTGCTAGAGGAACCTGAAGAAATGCAGCAAATAACAATAGAGAGAGCCCACAGAGCCCTGAGAGAAATGCAAACACCACTGAAATCAAGACCTGTCTATATTAAAATATTAAACTACCAAGATGTAAATAAAATCATACTGACAGCAAAGATAAAAGGCACACTCACCTGGAATAATAATAAAATCTCCTTTGCTCAAGACCTCCCAATACAAATAAGACAAGCAAGACAACTAATATCTCCATACTGCAGGTTCCTAATAGAAAAAAAATCAAATTCCAGATGAAATATCCAAATCAGTTAATCTTCTATATTAAAGAGGTTAAATACATGGTCACTAACCCCAAAGAGGCAAAAGAGACATTCCCTGCTATTTTCAAGCAAATTCCACCTTCAGAAGTGAAATAAATAAATAAATAAATAAATAAATAAACGATAAAGGACCCTTAGGTGAAAAAACGACCCCATTCACGAGCACTCTAGCTGGGATCCAACTCTGAAAGCTTCCCCTTACTGTCTAGGCCCATAAATCCACGATGTGAGCCATGAGGAACACAGAAAAAGGAAGTACAGCCTGGGTACGAACCAAAAATCAACTGCCGTTTCTGATGCATGAATATAGGAAGGAGCCTCCTCCTGGGACATTGGTCTGCAAAATCAGTCCCCCTGCAATTTTGAGGGCTCCATTAAGAACAGTCAGACAAAATGGATTTCAGCAAGCTCCAAAAGATTTTACTGCCTGAAAAATGAAAATTGATCTGCACCAGCAAATAGAAGAAAGCTGCACCATAGATGTCAACCAACCTGCAAGCAAAACCTTGAAGAAATAAGGTACTGTTGAACTGAACCATTCACTAAAACAGTGCACCCAGTACTGTGTAGGTGAATGAAAATCCAGCCTTAAATAATAGGCAAGAAATAAACCTGTCAGAAACAGGCTAGCTCATAGATTAATATTGGGAAAAAAAGGAAAAAAATGTTAAATGTTTTATGTAAATACTAGAAATGTGTTAAAAGATCCTGGAGAGAAGTAATCTCAGGAAAATAGTAAAATAACCTAACAATCTTGGGGTAATGTAAATATAGCCTTAATATGTTAACTATAGCAGAAGGACTGTTTGGCTAAGCTGTTTTTTTTTTCCTTTTTTTTTCTGTCTGTCTATACTTCCTACCTCTGATAAATAGGTGCCAAGTATATATTCTATAACCCACACAGATTGATGTGGAAAAACATTACAGGCACCAAAGAAGGCCGAAATCTGAATAAATAAAGGGGAGGAAAAAGAGGTCAAATGAAAGAAAAATGTAAAAATGACAAGATTGATTGTTTAACAATATTACTATGGTACATATATTGCTATAATTTACTGTGGAATGTATATTAATATGCTGTTTTAAAAATACTATTAGAAAGAATTAGTCACAAGACAAAAACAATACGTGCTGTACCTTAAATGCAATACCATAATTGTATAAATAATATGTTGGAAGAGGCTAGGGATATTAAGTAGCAGTGTTTGTTGAGGGAACTAGTTTGTTCAGCTTTGTCCACATTGTTTATAATAACACAGGGGGGATACTATGGGTTAAATCTATATCTAAAAAGAAAACACATTCCAAGATTAGACGTAAAGGTAAACCATATAACGAACCTTCATCCTCCCCCCCTGATTATTCCTGGCCCAGGGATATAGTGATTAGGCACAGAGTAGGGACGGGGATAAATAGATGCTTTTCTAAACCATCACACAGTAACACATACAAAGATAACAAAACAAAACTAATATACATGGCATATCTAATAAATAAATGTGGGAAATAGAATCATGGAATGTTAATGGGCTCCAAAACAAGAAGAAAAGAAAACTATTCTTATACCTTACATTAAAAACCACAGCCAACCTCATACTAATACAAGAAACACACTTGACTGCAGAGCAATGGGCAGAAATTAGCAGAAAGAAATGGATAAGTCAAATTATAGCTTCAGAGGGGAAAACAAACAGTGCTGGAGCTGCCGTAATAATTAAAAACCAATTTAAGGAAAAAATACTTAAAACCAAAGCTGACAAGGAGGGAAGATGGTGTTGTATAACATTTAGTAGTCCTGCAATACCAAAACCTATAATGGTACTTAATGTTTACGCACCATGTAATAACAAACAACACTTTTTTATGTCATTATACCCAACCTTAAACCAATTTAAAGATCACTACCTAGTGATTGGAGGTGACTGAAACACATATCAAAACCCAGAAAAGGATAAATCTAATCTGACCAAATCACATAAAAAAAGCCACATTAGCCCTTAATGAACTCAAACAAGATTTCAAACTATATGACCCTTTTAAATATGGGAACAGTGTGTATAAAACAGGGAAATTCACATTCTATTTGCAATGCCACAAAATGTGGTCAAGGATAGACTTCTTCTTAATCTCTGACATATTCATTAACATGGACCCAACAATAACTGTACATACCAGGTTCTTTTCAGATCACTCCAAAATCACACTGAACATTAACTGGGACAAAAAGATATATTTAGAGAATAGGGGTCATAATTGGTCATTAAACCCTAATTTAGTTTCCAAAATGGATGTAATAAAAGAAACAGAAGCAATACTAAAAATAGCTCTTACAAATATCACTAACTCCCAAGTACCAACTGACATTAAATGGGCTGCAACCAAAGCACAAATTAGAGGATTGTTTATCAAAAAAGCAGCATACTATAAAAAATACAACTGAAAGAGGAGCATATACTGAAAGGGAAAATAGAGCATCTTGAAAAAGAACTATTAAATAACCCTAAGAACCAAACAGAAGCAGAACTTTCAAAACTGCAAAGGGATCTATATATGTTAGAAACCAGGAACCTATCTTTTTATGAAGCCAGAATGTTAGCCACTTACGTAGAAGAAGCTCAAATACCATCTAGAGCTCTGGCCAGAATTATCTCCCAACACAAAAATGCCTCCAATATATCAGAAATAAACTACAGAGACAAAAACTACACAAAAAATGAAGACATTAAAACATTTGAACAAATATACTCTCAAATATATGGAGCACAAATACTACAAACCTCAAAGGAAGATAGAACTCTTTTCCTTCAAAAACTAAATTCCCTAAACTCAATTTAGACCAACAAAAAAAACGAACTGAACCGATATCCATCAGTGAAATTATTACAACAATCAAACACTTAAAGGCGCATAAGGCTCCTGGTCCGGATGGACTCACATCAGAATTTTACAAAGCATTTTCCCCCTTGATAGCCAAACTACTATACTATACACTGAATTACATAATAAACTATAAAATAAATGATATCCACTTTAATGCCTCTAAAACCATCTTTATATTAAAAGAACACACAGACCCCAAAAACCCCAACAGCTACAGACCCATCTCCCTCTTAAATATAGATACTAAAATATTTACCTCTATACTTGCAAACAGAATGAAAAATCTGATAGAGAAAATCATCTCCCCAGAACAATCCGGTTTTACACCACATAGACAGACTGGTGACAATACATTAACATTAGATGCACTAATATCCTACGCTAACCAATACAATATCAACATCTACATAATGGTAGTGGATGCCCACAAGGCATTTGATAGGGTTAATCTAGAATTCTTACTCCAAACACTACCCTACTTTAATATACCCAATAACTTCATTCAGATCATCCAAACTCTCTATAGCAACCCATACACATCTCTATATATAAATAAAATTTGGTCAAATAGGATCCTAATAAAAATGGAACAAGACAAGGATGCCCATTATCACCCTTCCTGTTTAACCTATACCTAGAACCACTCTTTCTATACATTAAACAAAATACATACCACAATCCTCCATCAATACACAACTTCAAAATATACCTCACTGCATTTGCGGATGATCTGAACATATACTGCACTACACCAAATTCAGATATGAACAAAATAATAGCTGCAATTGAACATTTCTCGACTATGTCTAACTACAAACTAAACCTCAATAAAACTAATATTTTCCCCCTAAAAACACCCAAACTCATCTCACTAATACCATTGTTAAACACAATAAAAATAAAAGAAGAAACTAAATATCTGGGAATCACCTTTTTTCAAAATAACAAAGACTTCTACCAACACAATGTAAACTTTAAATGGCAAAATATAATGCAAGACTGTAAAAGATGGAACAACCTAAAACTACCATTCTTGGCCAAAGTATCAATAATCAAAATGAACATTTTACCTAGACTAATGTATATATTCATGACATCACAGACAACAATACATAATAAATTCTTCAAACAAATTCATACCTTCCTAGCAAAATTTATATGGGAACCCAAAAAAAACAGAATCTCCTATCCAAAATTAACACTCCCCAAAAGCAAAGGAGGACTAAATCTACCAGATTTTAAAATGTACTACTCGATCATGAACACTAACAGAATATTAAGAATAGTTGAACATAACCCGTCAATGGAAAATTGATCTCCTCTTTGGGTGACAATCTATTATAGATGTATTAAAGCTCTAGGTTTCAATCCCAAAGCACTTCCATTCCTGAAGCAGAAAGAAATACAAACTTATAACATTATAGAGCCCTTAAAACATTCTATCAACTTAGCGCAAAGACTCTTTCATTTCTTGAACCTTAGACAAGCCATGACAATACTGCAACCCCTTCATAAAAACCCAAATTTAAAAATAAACAATAAGATGCTGTACTAAGTCCCTTTTCCCAGACTGAAAGATAAAACAATCCAAGATATTTATCCCTACCTTAACTGTTCAATACAAGAAATGAGGACCGACTTAAACCTCCCTAAATCACACTTAATAATCCTAAGACAAATCAAAGAACTGTGTTCCAGTTACCTCCAAAATATTACTATGACCAATAGTGACATAGAAACTAAAGCAGGTTTTGGAAAACTATTATCACAACAAAGAAAACTATTACTAATTCATAGAAAATGATAAATGAAATCAAATACCATAAAGACCTCCTCTTCTCTAACTACTGGAGAAAAAATAAACCATCCATAGATGATCAGCAAATAAGCCAGGCAATCAAACACTGAAGATTATTCCCCTCAAAAAGTTAGCATACACTCAGCTTATGATCAATAATAATGCGTATTTTCCACCTGCAATCCTACACAAATTTAACACATCAAAATCACCTTTCTGCCCACACTGTAAGGACCAGATAGCTGACTTAATCCATGTATTTTGGAGCTGTAAATGTGTCTATAAACTCTGGAACTATCTCAAGGTACAATTACAAAAAACGGGTTATCAAACATCAACATTAACTTGGGAATTCACTCTATTGCACATTCTCCCACCCAACATACCAAGAAAACAAGCAAATACACTTTTAACAATTTTCCTACTAATGAAACTGTATATAGATTTTAAATGGCTAGATACGATAAATATCTCTTGGGAGGGTTTTAAACAAGTAGCTATACAACACCTTTTAGCTCATAAAATACTAATAGATAAAAGAAATGAAAACATGAAATCCAGAGAAATTTGGGATCAAACCTTTAATATCATATTAGCAAAATTCATCACACAGCAACTTAGAAATACACTATAATGGAACCAAAGAACACATACAAGTTCAGATATTAAATAATAACTTGGATATTATGAATGTATATACTGTCTATATAACTGTGGAACTAACAGTGAAAGCATCTATGTACATAGTGTAAATAGATATGTTGTACGACCTATATCCTGTGGTATTTGACATCTATGCATAACATATAATATATATCATGTTGTAAGATAGTTTTTATTTGTGACATTTATTAATGTAAAGATAAAAATAAAAATTATTGAAAAAAAAAAGCTGTACAATGTCTGTACAAAGGGGTGGCATGGTACTATTGCAGAAAGGGTGTTTTGAAGTGCAGTGTATATTAAAAGGGTTAGGGTTAACAGTCGTGAGTAAGGGTGGGAAGTAGTGCAAAGAAATCAAGTTGTGAAATAAAACTTCATAACTCTGATGTTGGTATACCAGCATGATACATTCTCACTGCTACAGGACCAGTATCTCTGCTCACTGCAACTGCTCCTGCTGTATTCTTCTTAGGAATAAGACACAATGTGTTGAATGACAAAGTAGATCTCATGTGCCTTAGTTGCAACATCCATGCTGTTAGAGACAGAGAACCATGCAGTGTAGGTTAAATCAGTCTACACATCTTGTAAACTGGGACATTACTCATCAGCATGGCACACATGATGAGAAATATCCCCAGTGTGTCCTATCCATTGTAAATGCTCACTAATCTGAATCAACATGCTTATAATCACACTTATCAATGACACTCATAAGTCATACATGCACATATATAAATGACTCACACTACTTTTCAAAGCATTTTATTTGATGGCAATATCATTGAAACCGCCAAAACATGGAATAAATGTGTCAGAGCCATCGCAGTAAGACAGACACACAGTCATACATGATGGACCATGTGCAAGTGATATTGCATGTGCAGAGATTACACACATTCACAGTACTGTAACAGTTTTGCAGTATGCATGTCAATAGTATGTTAGCTGTTTGCATATGAATATCAACAAGAAGTTAGCCAATAACAACAGCAGGTGACATACACATGATACATATATGTATAGTAATGTACAGTAAAGTGTTTTACTTCATGTGCAGCCATAGAACCCATACAAATACTCACTGTTTTCATTAATGTTCACAACTGTGCACATGTAGAATCCTTTTCAATAAAAGATGAATACATGTGCCAAAATGGCAATTATACTGCATTGTCAATGCAATGACATGGATCTGCATGTGCAGCAATGAGTGGTAAAAGAATCACACTACACTTGAAGTTATAACATTAACATTCACCTGCATTGTGCAATGTGTGTCAGTGAACTACACACTGTGAAGTTTAAAGATGTCAGAGTAATTTACTACTGTAATTACCCTCAGCCTGTGAATACAATATATGAACTGGTTCGGAATTCCCTACTCTCTAACTTGAAACATTATTCAGCTGTATCCCATCACCATTGGCAGTCCAGATGATATTAAAAAATACTAAATGCAAATGTATGGTCATTTGGCCAAATGTCACATGTACCCCAGGAAGTGAAAACCAGCACTGACATATGATGCAGATTGTCACACAAACATGTGCCTTGCATAAAGTAATGGTATTTTTAAGGAAACTAAAAGTGACCAACACTATACACAAGAATATTCTGCTAGCAGAAACTCAAAATGCCCAATTCTGTTACAAATGTTCCTTGAACAGTGTAACCAAAACAGTGCATTTAGAAATTTAGCAAACATTCATAAGACATGTCAAATGCAGAAGTAAATATTCATTAAAATACTTGTGTAATTGCACTGAACAAACACCAGACACCAGTCCCTACTTTTGATGTCTTCAGAGGCAGTATTCAAAACACATGGGCACAGAGGAACAGCAATACATTTCCTCAGCTATAAAGAATGTCACCTGAAACATCTGCAGTACATCTGCATAAGTCTGGCAGTAAATGGCAAACTCTAGCCACAAAGAGCATTTAAAGCCAGCATATACTTCACCTTGATATTGTGGCTATTCATTAACTTTTGCATCCTACAGCCTGAGCAACTTACATCAAAGTCCTCCTGCATAGAAGTCATACTTTCCATACCCATCAGCCACAAATATAAGCAACCCAAGGGAGATAAGTGAAGAATTCAGGATACCAGGATACTTGAATATTACAAAAACATACTAGTGTTTCAACTGCAATAATATTAAATGCAACTGCAAGCCATCCATCAAAATCCATTCAAGTAAATCTTTCAGAAACACTACCTTAGACACCTGAATTCTTGGAGAGATCAAAGGTAGCTGAAATACTGCCTAAGACAGCTGGATTCCTGGAAAGTTCAAAATTAGTTCACTGCTGCATCCACCATGGTATCAGCAACAATTGGCCTCTAATCCACTGCAATGTCATGTGACCATTAACTATTAAGCCAGATAGGTAAATCATCCATGTAAATAGCATCATTCATGTAATAATAAGTGAAACTGGATGCATGTCTAAAATATTTTTTTATATTTCATTATTTTTTAATCAGTCATGTCCACTTACCACAAGTGCCTCTTTTCAGAGTTGATAGTAAACTGCCAGACCTGACTTCAAATGTTTGTATGTCAGAATGACTAAGCATGAACTACAGAGTCACCATATAAATACTGTGTAGACCAGTGCAGTACTTACTAAAATGTGTTACGAGCATTGCATGTTAATCGCTGCTGTCAGCGGACAATAAAATGCATTATACACATTCTGTTATGATGTGACACTGGCTGCTGGCAGGGCTGGATTAAGGCCCTCGAAGACCTAGAGCTCAAACTTACGATGAGCTTTTGAGTATGTAAGTGTGTGTTTGTGTATATGTGTGAGTGTGCATGTGTGTGTGTGTGTGTGTGTGTGTGTGTGTGTGTGTGTGTGTGTGTGTGTGTTAAACCATTATTAATCCATGATCGGCAGAGATTCCAAGATACTACACATTTTGTACAGCTACAAATGGGGATTTCCAGGTTTGAACACGCAAACATTTATGGGTTCAAAACCAGTGAGTTGATTCTCATGTGGAAATGGAAACCTGTTCAAGTATATTTAGAAACTAAATATTTTGTTTTGGTTAATACCAACCCGTTCAAGTATATTTAGAAACTAAATATTTTGTTTTGGTTAATACCAACAGGATTTTCAATATTTAATAAACATTAACATGCGGTAACATTATATAAATATATATATGGCATTATGCAAATGTAGCACATTTTACACATACTAGACTTGGTGCACATTATTTTATTATATATTTTAAATATAAGTAGGAATAGCTGTCAGCAGGAATGCAGTGCACTATACAGGCATAGTCAAGTACACCCTTGTATGCTATTTTTATTTAATGAAATTGATCACATTGAATGTTTTCTGAATAAAAAATATTTTTCAATCTGTTCTTAATGAGAAGGAACATATGTGGATTGTGAACCTAGGGGCTCATTATTCTTGAGGCCTGAATGATATGTACTGATTCTGTAAGCGTCTCTTTTATATATTTCCTGTATTCTACTAATTAACAATTCATATCATTTGTTAATCACAAGGAACATTTTTAATATTTCTGATTTATAAGAGTGTGTGCTTTTACTGAATACACGAGTTTTACGTGTGGTGGTGGTGCTGCGGTAGCGTTGTCACCTCACAGTAAGATGTTGTCCTGTTCGATTCTCAGCTAAAGCATCTTCTGTGTGGAGACATGTGTGAATGGGATGGGCGTACCTTCGTTGAAGGTTGTGCGTCAGAGCTGGCAACTCGGCACATAAAAATCTACTGCCAATCATTAGCGGACCTGAGTTCCGCTGTGGCGACCCCAAACCGGGAAAAGCCAAAACACACAGCAACGTGATTTCCTTTTTAATGCGATGTTTATACTAATTCCTAGGTATGTCTATTATTTGTAGTTTGACATGTCTCCCATTTTAGTATATTGTGGTTTGAATTTTGCATCAGTAGAGGTTGCAAGTTGAGACTGATGAATTTAATGTAACTTGTAAATGTATTTGGATGATTTCTAACTGATGTGCATTACTTGAATTGCTTACTCAATTCCAGTATAAACATCTTCATACTTGTTTAGCATGTTCCTTTATAAAGTTTAATTATATTATGTAATTGTTAACATGATATATAAGACTCTTTAAATGGAATTAAAACACTTTTTGGTAATTGGATACTCACTGATGAAGTTGTGAAAGCAAAACCAGTCCTCGTTTTCATGTGCACATGCTTTTGTTAAACACAATAATGCATTTACACCGAATTCTACTTGTGCTTGACCTTTTCTTTTCTTGCTCTTTCTTTCTTTATCTCTCTCTCTCTCTCTTTAAATATAGATAGATAGACAGACAAATAGACAGATAGTCAGGCAGACAGATAGCTAGACAGACAGATAGATAGACAGACAGATAGATAGATAGATAGATAGATAGATAGATAGATAGATAGATAGATAGATAGATAGACAGAGACAGATAGACATATAGATAGACTGACAGATAGACAGATAGATATATAGATAAATAGATAGATAGATAGATAGATAGATGGATGGATGGATAGATAGATAGATAGATATAAAATCTACACATGTGTGTATATACATTTTTTTTTATTTATATATTTATTTGTTTCAACTTTGCTTACCCAAGTAGAGCACTGATCCATATGGGCCAATTTCAAGATCAGCCCAAGAAAAGTCAACAGTTAGACATAATGAAAGATGCATCAAAAAAGACAAGACAGAAGTAAAACAAAACATACAAACAAAGGGTATAAACACTAAACACTAAGAATGAAGAAAAATGTTATTATAGCTAAGCTGATTATTACTGTATAATCTTTTATTTTTTTTATTTTATTTATCATTTGTTGACCGGGAAAGTCCGACTAGGTTCCACAGAGCCTGTTTTCAGTGGAAGCCTGGGGAGAAATGCTCCAGATGCATGTCTTTGGAAGATAGACAGACAGACAGATAGATAGATAGACAGAGAGATAGACAGATAGATTAGATAGATAGATAGATAGATAGATAGATAGATAGACAGAGATAGACAGACAGACAGATAGATAGACTGATTGACTGACATATAGATAGATAGACAGGCAGATAGATAGACTAGGTTCCACAGAGCCTGTTTTCAGTGGAGGCCCAGGGAGAAATGCTCCAGATGCATGTCTTTGGAAGATAGACAGACAGACAGACAGATAGATAGATAGATAGACAGATAGACAGATAGATAGACAGAGATAGACAGACAGACAGATAGATAGACTGATTGACTGACAGATAGATAGACAGATAGACAGGCAGATAGATAGACTAGGTTCCACAAAGCCTGTTTTCAGTGGAGGCCCAGGGAGAAATGCTCCAGATGCATGTCTTTGGAAGATAGACAGACAAATAGATAGACAGAGAGATAGACAGATAGATTAGATAGATAGATAGACAGACAGAGATAGACAGACAGATAGATAGACAGACAGATAGACAGATAGATAGATATATAGATAAATAGATAGACAGCAACAGTGACTTCAGACAAAGAGGCAGTGAATGAAATGGGATAAGATTGCATTAGTACAAATGCAGAAAGCATAGGGAATGAAAAGAAGGGAGCAAGGACCATGGGATGAAAGTGAGGAAGACTAAAATAAAAGGAAAAAGCTGGCGGGAGAAGAATGACAGGAAGGAGTGCAAAACAAATGATGAGGAAGACAGTAGATGAACTGAGAGGGATACGTTTTAAAAGTAATACACCAGCTCTTGATGAAGTGCAGGACAACTGTCGGAGTTATAAAACATGTGCAGCATTGTGGCATTTGCAAAGAGCTTCCCTTTCCAGGTAAGCTTTGGTTTGAGCCCTGATGTTTGATTAAGAAATGGAGCTTTTGAGTTTGCCTGGGAGTATTTCCCAAAGTGTCGGGCTATGTGTAGGAAAGCATTATTTCACAGTACTAAGGTTGTTTCCAGGAGTAGGTGTACTAGGACCAGCATCTTCATTTCTTAGATTGTAGACTGGTGTCCTTTGTAAGAGGGGAGGGGGAGTGCAAAAGTCTGAACAACAGAGATGCAAGCAGGAGATCATCTCCTTGGTTTATTGTCAGCCATTAAGCTACTTAAAGAGTGAGGTAATGATGTTCTCTTTGAGAGGAGTGAGTAATGACACACATATTTTGTTATTAATAGCCTAGAGGGATTTAGTATTTTTAGATGACCATATTCCTGTTGGGGTAGGTGGCAGAAATGGCCATTCCAAAGAGCATGATGGAAATCTCCTTGGGCAAAAATTGAGGTAGCTTGTCCTTTGTTGAGTTTTTGAAATGTGAAGATTGAAACCGAGGCTTTGGTCAAGCCAGATTCCTAGGTATTCTTAAGAGGTAGTAGTTTTGATGGAATCATTGTTTAACCTTACTATTTGCCAGGGTTTTGAGATAGTGGAACATCTTTATTTAGTTCTAAAGAGCATTTTTTTTTGAAGGTGCTGAGAATTAATTTGTGTTCTTGATTCCAGTTAAGTAATGTGTGGAAGTCCTGCTGAAGGATGGTTTAGATGACTGATGCAGGGTTTCCTGATCTGAATTGAACCATGTTGTCATCATATAAGATGACAAGGAGGTCAAGGTCATTGAATAGAAGTTTATTTATTTTATTTATATTTATTTATCCTCAGTTAACAGTGTTAGTCCCACTAGCCTAGTGGCCCCTTTTAGGTGATACCTGAGGTGATATTTCTACTAATAGGGGGAATTTGGCCAGGAAATCCACATACAGTTTCTGATAGATGGTATGGTATTTTTTGCATCTACATGAGCTACCTCCAACTCATGCAGATGGAACATGGTTTAACATCTCTTTTGAAGTACAGCACCCCCTAATGCTGCACTGCAGTGTTAGCAATCCAATCACCTAGAGTGGGACAACAACCCAGTGTG
Source organism: Protopterus annectens (assembly GCF_019279795.1). NCBI lineage: Eukaryota > Metazoa > Chordata > Ceratodontiformes > Protopteridae > Protopterus > Protopterus annectens. The sequence continues at coordinate 118,409,003 of NC_056736.1, read as the reverse complement.
CTACCTGTTGTGCTACTGGTACTGTTGTGTGTGTATGTGTGTGTGTGTGTGTGTGTGTGTGTGTGTGTGTGTGTGTGTGTGTGTGTGTGTGTGTGTGTGTGTGTGTGTGTGTGTGTGTGTGTGTGTGTGCGCTCGCGTATGTGTGTGTGTGTGTGTGTGTGTGTGTGTGTGTGTGTGTGTGTGTGTGTGTGTCTGTGCATTGCTGAGTCCGGTTTTATAGAGCCTCAGATTACTGAGCCTGATACATTAAAATCTGACTTGAAAGATAGAACTACAGGGACTGGTTCATATCATGTTGAATGTTAAAGTCAATCCCCAAGGTATACTGATTCAGGTTTCACTGAATTAGTATCAATGGATTGTGACTTGAAGAACCCTGATGTGATGATCTAGGATGATAATTAGACCACTTGAATGTAATCCATGCACACATATATAAATATATCTATATCTATGTATAACTATATATATATATATATATATATATATATATATATATATATACACACACACACATATATATTTATATTGGTGTGTGTACATGTGTGTGTGTGTGTGTGTGTGTGTGTGTGTGTGTGTGTGTGTGTGTGTGTGTGTGTGTGTGTGTGTGCGTGTGCATGTGCATGTAAATGTGTATGTATATACTCCATTTCAAAAGTTCAAGACTTGATAATGCGAGTCCTGAAACTATAGACATTAAGTGTGAGTTAACAAAAGTAACAGCAAATTTTAAAATTCAGTTTTACACATTTAAAGCATTTCTTGCTTTCCCACTGTGTCCACAATGTGAAAAGTTAAAAAACACTCCCTAATACTTAAGTATTCTAATTTTGAGATTAATTACTGTGTAGAAGGGCTTCATCACCTCGCCACACACACACACATTACTAATGAATGCTAACCCTAATGCTGCCCCTGCATCTAATCCCAACTGTCATTTTATCTTTGGAAATAGACTTTCTGTAACTTTGCTACTGTCACTCTATTACTGCAAAAGACACTTAGACACAAACCACATACATCATCACATGTGGACAATACTTCTATTAGCTTATAAAAAAGAGCTCTCTTATGAGAACGAATGCTCTTAGAACTGATTTAATTACTTCAATAAGCACACGTAGAGCTTATATAGTTAGACATTATATAAACTGTGAAACAGATGGGGAAGTATACTTAGTGTCATGTACGTGTGACTTTTTCTATGCTGGACAAACTCCTTGCAAATGGAAAATAAAGCTCACTGTACATATAAGTGACATTAAGTGCACAAGTGAAAGGAGTGCTCTCTTTAAACATACTGTTTCTTACAGGGGGGGACTTTTCACATTTAAAACTATTGGCAAGATGTGGGGTAAAATTCTTTTAAGTAAGAAATACAATTTATTCAAATTAAACAATGGAGATGGATTGTATCTTTGGATGTGTTGCTGAGAGACTGATTTTTCTTTTTTGTGGGATCAGTACAAAATCTGCTTTATATGTTTTATTTTACGTCACCTGTATATACAAAAAGAGTCCGCACCAGCACTTTCCTATCTGATATTTTATTGCCTGGTAGTCACTGCTGCATTATCTATATCACTATAGCTATATCTATGTCTATATCTACATATCTATGACTATAAGTATTACTATATCTACATCTATAACTCTCTCTCTCTCTCTCTCTCTCTATATATATATATATATATATATATGTATGTATGTAAATATGTGTGTATGTGTATATATATATATATATATATATATATATATATATATATATATATATATATATATATATATATATATTTATATTTGTGTTTTTATATATATATATATATATGGGTCTACTTCTAATGACCGAAACGCCGATTCGCCGACAGTGAAATAACCGACGCCAGAAAACCGACAACACACAAACCCGACAACGAAACACGAACACCATAACACCGACACACTACACGTAAACAACACAGTACACCACAACACATATCCACTAGCCCTAACCCAAACCCTAACCCTAAGGTCCGACACTACCGCACACTCTCCCTACCTGCACCCTAACCCTAACTCACTTACACACCCCGAACCCCAAGCTCTGACACTACCGCACACTCTCCCTACCTGCACCCTAACCCTAACTCACTTACACACCCAACCCCAAGCTCCGACACTACCGCACACTCGCCCTACCTGCACCCTAACCCTAACTCACTTACACACCCCGAACCCCAAACTCCGACACTACCGCACACTCACCTATCACACACCCTAACCCTACATCCCTGAGTATTGCACACTTACCTGTCCGCTCCCTACTCCTAAATCCCTCACTATCGCATACTTACCAGGTCGCGCTTACACATTCCCCTTGTCGGTCTTCCGTCTGTCGGGATTCGAGCGTGTTGGTCAACTGCGTTGTCGGTCGTTTCGTGTCGGTTATTTCACTGTCTGCAAATCGGCGTTTCGGTCATTAGAAGGAGACCCATATATATATATATATATATATATATATATATATATATATATATATATATATTTATATATATACAGGCATACATACATAAAACATTAATTAGTATCACTTATTAATTTCATGATTTCCTTGTTGTTGAACTTGCAGTTTATTTTTTGAAGTGTTAGTTCTAGCAGTATTGGGTCTCTTCTCTTTCTTCTTTGGGCTGACCCAAATGAGGTAAATCAATGGCATATGTTTCTTTGTTATAGATTTCTTTATTCTTTTTTTCATTTTTTATTAGTGTGTTTGAATTATTTCTTACAGTAGATGGTTTCATTCCGAATAACAGCCAAATATTTTATTTTGTTAATACTGAAAATAGGATCATTTTTTTTTATGATGTTTAATTGCAGAGATTGTAGAGGTGTGTGTAGGTATATCAATGACTCATTGAATGCAAAACAAATGAGGAACCAAAGATGAACTCCCTGATCTCCGTTTTCCATTGAAAGTCACTACTGTTGCAATTTCTTAGCATGTACACTGGCAGTGGTCTTTTCCTTTTTCATGGCTTTGTTACTATAGAGTTGTGGGGTGAAGATATGCTTATCCTCTGCCAAACTTGCTTATATTGGAGTTTTTTTATTGCATTGACTTCCATCCAATTACGATCAGTGAGTTGGCTCCTCTAGGAGTAGTTACCTGGTGAGTCATAGTGGATCCTTAAGGTGCTGTGCCTGGGATTGCTGCAGAAAAGAGTAGTAACAGTAAATGAAAAGACAAGAGTAATAAGTAATCAGTTTGCCTTTATCTCTTACCTGAGGTATGAAATGCTTTCTTTGTTGTTTCAGCCTTGTCACCTTTATTTATTTACCAGGATAATGTGACCAAGTCATCAAAAGCAAACTCCTTTTCAGAGGAGGCCTAGTGAAAAAAGCTCCATACATCAGCATGGATAATACAAAGTATATAAAACAAAACAAAAGCTTCAATAGTTTTGTTAGTTGGATAACATAATATATAGTTAACATATTAGCAAATAGTAACAAAAACAGGTTATAAGCCTACATATACAAAAGCAGTATTAATGCACAATAGGGATAGCAATTGTAATGCAATAGAGATAATAAATTGGAGTAGTAAAGTGAAGTATTCAGGTCAAAGCCAGATAGACTGTGCACAAAGTAGATAAGGATGGAAGAGTCTAGGTCTAAATGAGTTAGATTAAGTGGATTTGGGAAAGAGAAAGTAGGAAAAGAATGGGCAGGATGGAAAAAGGAGTATAATAAAATAGGGAGGAAGCATTTGAGTGTAATGTACAAGAAAGAGTACTGAAAATCCTAGAAGGATAACGCCCTAACCATGAAGCAGATGTCCTGGTTTTGACCAGTAACTCAGTCACTGGAAGAACCAAGACAGGTGAAGATGGGAGTGAGCAGTTGACATAGGTTCACCTCTCCTAGAGGGGCAGCAAGCATAGGTTCCCCCATCCTGGGGGGGGGGGTCATTTGCCAGCTGCATCACTGACCACAGCTGATGTGTTGAGTGATTGCATGAAACAGCCATGGAGCAGGGGAAAACAATCTACACAGAAGCCTAAGGTTGGTCTAGGGTGGATGAAGATCCACTCAGAATTTCCTTAAAGCAGCCGCATATGCAGACTGTGTTGGCCACTATAGGTGGATGATAGGACCCTGAGAGAAACAGGCAAACCTGCTTTCACAGACAGGCTGGCTCACTTTCTGCCACCATAATGGCACTCTTTTGGAAGAAATGAGTTTTTGAGATCATTCCTGGAAAGAAGAACAAACTGGCCATAAGGTTGTTACCTTGAATTAGGCATGAATGGATGGTGTCCTCATCCCAGAGTAATGAGTGGGCTGACTGGGTAAATGTAGAAGATCCACTGGTCAGGGGAGGCATATTGTCTGGCCAAAAAATAAATTTCATTTGAGAAAAATACTTATGTGTTTTTTTTTTATTCAGTTCAATCTAAACTAAACTGGCTGATAACGCGAGAGACTAAGAATCCAGTTAATAAACTATAGATTTCAGTGATTTTTGCTTCTCATATGTCTTGTTGAATGGCACTGGTATTTACAGAGCAGATCATGTCAGAGTGTTTGTATTACTTGGGCATTTTCCTCAGTGTTGATCGTCAGTGAGCAAATAAGGACAATCATTCATAAAAAAGCATCATGAATAGTGAACATATCCATGTACACCACAGTGTACACTTCTTAAAACTCATTTGTTTATATTGTGTCATGAGATGTAATTAACTGCATTGTTTTACTGGCCTATGCATTGTGCTCCATGGTTATATATTTTATTTTATTTATTTATTTCCAGGGATGTCTGGTTAGCTAAACATGCTTTTTGTTTAAACCTACTATTTTGGGAGAGCTATTTTTCCCTTCACAGTACTTAAAAAGTATACTCTCTCAGAACATGCACTTTCTGAGAATGAGCAGGCTACACTTGTAAAGGAAGAAGGCTACTGCCTGAACGATAGCATATAATTTAAAAAATCCTAGCTACATCCCTGTCTTGTCTTCCATAATGTAACTGATTGCACAAGAGGAATTCTGGTACTTGTACTTTCCTGGGTGTCATCACTGCCACACCATTTGCACCACACTGTATTTTGGTCCTCGTTTCATGTCTTCCTTCAAAATCTACACCCCAAGGAAAAAGGAGCAGTCACGTAACTAACAACAACAACATGTGTTTATAATGTCACTGCCATTGGTTCTGCAACATATTCATGTATATATTGCAGCCAATTAAAAGGCAATATTTTAACATACTTTGTTTTGTCTGATTTGGGTCAAACTTCTGATAAAGACCTGGAAGCACCACATTGCATGACTCACTGATATTGTACTTCCACGGCAAAGGCTGCTAAACATCAAAGAAGATGTTTGAAAGTTATGTTGAATAAGAGTTAAGTGTGGCTGTGTTTGTGTTTGACAACCCCAGTCCATGGAATTTAGACATCATCTAGAAGCCCAGAACAATATAACTTGTAAATTGAAGGCAATTCACATTTTTTGCAAGGATTTGTAACTTTAAGTCAATGATTATGCTGCATTTCATTATAGAGCTTTGTTACAATTGTGAATTTATATTTACTTCACTGGTCCATATTGCTGCATTATGGGCTAGATTCCATAAACATTTGAGTACCATTTTGTGGAAGCTTAACTGTCCTTCCATGCTACTCTGATTGTAAATTCTAGCTCTGACTGGGTCCCTAACAGTAAAAAAGTAATTCAAGCAGGAAGTATCCAAGCTAAAAACAGATAAATTTAAATGATTAACACAAGATATTGGCTCAAGGAAGATACTGTTATTAAAGATATTTTGTTTGACACAAGATACTGGCTCAAGGAAGACACTGCTATTAAAGATATTTTGTTTGAATGCTGTCTTTTTTTTTTTAGATGATATCTCATGTTTGTAGAGTATGCCTCACACAACTCAGCACTAGGCAAGCACTGCAAATATTTTGAGAACATGCTACAAATCATATTGCTTCTGAAATGCTCATTGTTAATGATCTCATTAACTATTTCTGTCATAATTTAAACATCAATGAGTTTCAGTCCCTCAAAGTAAGCTGTCTCCACTGCTCAATCTGTATATTTGATGTGACAGTGCATGCATGACAGACAACACTTCTGTCATGGATGCATGCTCACAAATAGAATGTAGGAAGGGCACACTGTGGGCTAGATCACAGGTGCTAATGAAGATGAGTCAGAATTACATCTGTAGAGAAGATTTGCATCATCATAGAAAACAATGACTGAAGATGCATGTAGTTCTTAGCATCCAACCCCCCCCCCCCATTTACCTGCATGCGGCGTCGGGCCTCATAACACTCCTGGGCGGGCGTTAATTACACATTATCACACACCCTGTCAGGCATTATTGCTTGCGTATTCTATCGAATGACATCTTAATGTTACAACTCTACACTTGCTATGTTTAAATGTTTTTGCTATTCCTAAAGGTATACTGTAATGTATTACTTCTTCCTTTCCAGTAACCAAGTTAACAAAAGCAGACAAAATAAATAAATAAATAATGTTAACATTAAAACCTATGACAGTGACCTGTATTATGCAGAAGGATCCTCATTCCAAAATGATTGGCTAAGTTACTTTTTCAAAAAAAAAAAAGGCATTAAGTAAAGCTTGCGATCTGGATTTCATTATGAAATCCATCTTCATGTGAATGAGGAAAACTTTGAATTTGAAGCAGTTTATTTCCCTGAAATGCAATAACAGCTGAAAGGTAAATCAAAGTTACCTTGGTTACAGAGTCCAAATATGTTAAATATATGCTTTGCCTGCAGCCACTGTTTATTGTTCAAAACGAGTTTCAGTTTCCTCTAATCAAACAACAGCTGAAGTTTTCTATAAATAGATACCAATGGGAACACAAGCAATGATTTCCTCTCCAGCATTGGTTAGTGTAGCAAACAATTTGCAGCCTCATCCTGTTTATATGCTATGTAAACACTAACATCACACCAGTGACAGGAAAATTCTGTTTCTGAGAAAGACCATTTTTTCTTAGATCTAAGTTTATTGCTCACCTATTCTGGCCAGTGATAGTAAATTTCCAGCACTCCACACACTCTTGCATTTATATGCACAAATATAAACTTGAGTTTATTTGCCATTATGAATTTGATTTTAATAGGTATGAAATGAAGAGACATAGGCTTTGAGAAGTAGACAAAGCAGGTGACAGATAATTTTTTAGTATAGTCTTTCTTGGCTGCTAAAAAGATCCCATTTTGAAATTTTCTATTTTAATGGTATGCACTTTGCAGTTTCATAATTTAAAAATCTGATAAAAGTGTAATGATGATACACTGTCTTCAAGAAGCCATCAAGCTCAAATGTTTTGCATCACTAATTTTAATATACCACCGAAGACAGCTGACTCTAATACTGTACTAAAGTGACTGGTATCACATTCATATTAATTTATTTCTTTACATTTGTTAATTGGGATAGGTCAGCTAAGCAGATGCCCATTTTCAGAGCAGGTCTGGGGAGCAAACCTTCACAGTTTGAAGTTACAAAAGAGAAATGTATCTAAAAGCTATGAAAGTAACAGTATGAAGCTGTAAACAACAGATATTTCCAACTAGTTAAGTAAGCTTAAATGTGATACATTAAATTAAATTAAAAAAAAATTCTTACCAGGCAATCAGTTTGCAGTGGTGAATACTAGATTTGGATAAAAAGAATGCTGGGATAGGAGTATTAGGAAAAATGTTCTCATGTCTTAAAAGAAGGTAAGGGCCTGGCAATGAGCAGAATTCTAGCATCATCCTGACTAATGGCTAATTTCAAGAATAAACTAATTTGCTTCAGTAGTTGGCTAGAAAATTGGTTTCATTATAGGGGAATCCAGTGTGTGTCTGCATGAGATGAAATGGTCAACAGACCCTCGTTGTTTTTAGCATACTTGATGAAAGCCCATAGTGGATTTTTAGACTGAGTTCACCAGATGGATGTCCCAGCATGACAAATTCCAATGTGGGTAACATCAAGTAGCTCTGCTGAATGCCAGAAGCATAAACAACAAAAATCTATGAAAATGAGGCCTTTCATACCATCAGAAATAATATCATGTATTTAATGACAAAAACCTGGTTCCAGAATAATGACAGCATTCCTTCTGTAACAAGGTATAATTTATTTTATGCATTCAGCTCTACAAGCAACTGTACCTGTAACCATTATTAACCTCAGTGTCTTTTGCCAAATCCAGCATGATACAAGTCTGCAGATGGTGAAGTTGTAAATATCTAATTATAGGAAATTATAGAACCCCAACTATAACCCCTTCAGAGTATGCAGAATAACTTAACCAGTTAAGCCAATCACCAAACTAAATACCTTTCGTTTAGGTGACTCCAACTATCCACACACTGATAATAAATTACTACAAATAGCAAATATATCAATAGATTTTTGGACTTTGCAAATGCAAATTCATTTGGTGAAAGTTTTCCCCATGCCCAGTACAAATGTTCAGCTTCTTGACCTTGTCATCCTAAATGTTTTTCCTAATTTCAACCCTCCACTTTTTATAACCCGTAGTCAAATCTGACCATCTACCAGTGACCATCCCAGAAAAACCTGCTTTGCGGTTTCTGATTCTTCTGCAATCAGGGATTACTCCAGAAATAATTACTTACTATTTATGGATGTTATTCAAAATCACTAATGAAGTACCACCCCAGCAAACCTTGCACAACAAGCTGCTGTCTGCTGCTCTGAATTTCACTCTTCCTTGGATAGATGCATTGAGGTTTCTGTACTAGTTTAATGTAAATCACAACGGCATGTTTAATTAAAACCAAACCCATATGATGAAACTACCACATTAACAAACAGCATAACAAAAAGGAAAAGCTCATGGACTTCTCTAATAGATATTTACTCCATCATTATAACAATGATTTAAAACTGGTAAGTAGGTCTCTCAAACCTACTATTAGGAAGGCCATCTATAAATTTCAGGTTACAGATAATTCAAAAGGTGATCATAAGCTCTTCTTTTGCTATATTACATAGCTTAGAAGCAACTAAGTTTACTATACTAAACTTATCTCTAATGGTACCTTCTTATGTGACCCACAAAATATTATTAATACATTAGCAGACACTTTTTCTTCCAGCTTCTTTCACTCACACTTTGAATTGTCCTCCCCTATTCTGCCTCACACCTCTTCTTTCAAAATCACCTTGAACCAAATTTTTTTGGCAATTTCCAAAACTAAGATGCCAGCTCCATGCATCTTGACAATAACCCTGGATGTCACCTGAGAAGTGTGTAGTTTCAACTAGCAAAACCCCCTCCATCACCTGTTCTCTCCATTGATTGCAACCCCAAAGTGTGGAAAACAATTGTGGTGCATTGCATAAAGATCCCGATCCTAATCCTGGGAACCACTGGCCTAAATATCCTCGTTAGTGTTATTTGTAAATCTGAAAAATCAATATATTTCAAGTAATAAACAATTATATAGGTCACCTTACATGATAATAATAATAATAATAATAATAACAATAATAATAATAACAATAATAGTAATACAACTACTAATAATAGTAATAAAAACAATACTCATTTGACCAAGGAGCAACGTTTGGTTAAGTGACTTGTTCAAGTTCACATTGTAGGCAAATGAGAGTTAAAGGAATCAAACCATGTACAATAGGGACTACACCTCACAGCCTTAACCATAATTTCTGCATAGAAACCACATCAGCTCTGAAAAAGTAGATCAGGCTTGCTAAGTCTGTCTGAGCTCCTTAAAAAAAATTACTCAGGCAATGAATAACTGACATACAGTCCACACTGGTGCCTTGACCTTATCCTTCACCTTTACATATGACATATATCTTCATACAAATGGCCTCAAACACTTGAGATAAGGAGATGACTGTACATTTATATGAAGTACTGATATACTATTATGTATATATATATATTATATATATAGGGTCTATATTATATTATTGCATGCTAACAAAAGCGAACAATAATGAATCGACCCCACATAAGTGAAAGCTTACAATGTCGACACCTCAGAGCAGCGATTTTTTTTTTCCCCAAGGGAAAAAAATTGCTGTTTCAAAAAAAAAAAAAAAAAAAAAAACAAACTTTCAAACATTACATAAAGTGGGGGTCTTCACCTCTACACTCCCCGACATGGGGGGCTGTACCCCCACACACCCCTACTTAAATATACCAACTCCGAGATCACAATACAGTGCTGAAAATGGCAAAGTAATGGAAGCGGGCAAGCAAATTCTTTCTAAGGGAAAGAATTCACTTAAAAGCCGCTTCGCTATTTTGCCTTTTCGTTCTTTTACACTCGAACAAGACCCATTCGACAAAATGCATCTATGATCACGTAATAACCATATATATATATATATATATATATATATATAAACAAGGTCTCCTCTCCAAAGCATCTCACTCCACCCCTCACCACCTCACTTCACAATTTAGAAAGACCACTGCCCACTCATGTCTATATCCACAATCTTCTGTGCTTCTTCTCTAACAAATTTCAACTCCCCCTTTTGACAAAATTAGAACAATGTTATAATAAAACATAAAAATTTTCCACCCACTTACCAAGTAAAACTCATCATTGCCTAGCACTAAAGCAACTAAACCAGGTGAAATTCTACAACTATCAACAATTCAATCAACTTAAACTCACCCAAAGTATACTTCATCACTGAAACAAATGTCCAGCACTGACAACAGCAATGCTATAGTGTTCCCCATCTAAATCTCTCTAAGCACACGCATCTTGCCCAGATCTGTAGACCAGCCAATAAACATGGTGATGCAATGTATTCCTCATATGTATCCAAATATTGGAATACTTCCTTATAAGACTGAAGACAAATCATAAATCTAAAAAATTTAAAGAAAACTTAGACCCCACCTCTTGGATCCCAAACTATGCTCCTGCCTCTCTTGTCCTGGCTAAACATGGTTACAATCTTGTCCATCTGTCCCCTACCTGTAGTGTCTTTTTGGTCTTCTTCCACAGTCTAAGCCTCTGGACTTTCATTGGAAGACCCAATAGCTTATCACTGCTACAGTAAAACTGAAATGTAACTGTGGAATTTAATGATTCCAGGGTCTATATCTTCTGTATTTTGGATATAACTTAATTGCTGTTTTGCCTCATACTGTATTATAATGTATAACACTGTATTCTATTATATGACAGCTTGCAAGATTTATTAAATGTGGCACTTTTCTCTCTGGGCCTCCTGTGAAAAGGAACCTGTCACGACTTTCCCATTAAACAAATGCTTATATATAAACAAATAAATAAACACAGTACATTCATTGCCTGAGCAGTCCAGTGACAAACTACTTTATCTTTTTTATCTTGGTAAGCAATTGTTACCCATTAAAATGTGAAAATATATTGTCGGCAAAAAAAAAAAAACATATCTGGTTACCTACTAACTCTCTCAAAATAAACAACACTGACACTGAGACTGTACAATACAAATTGTCCTCACCATAGAGAATAAATTCACCTTCAATGAGCATAACAACATCATCATATAAAAGATATAAATAAAAAAGTAGAAACCATCTATCAAATAAATCAATACTTGTCCTCAACCACAAGAAAAAAATAGCCAATAAAACACTTAGGTCCAAATTCCGCAAGAATTTCAGTCTATATACTACTGAAAAACATAATTCAGCTAGCAGTCATACATATAACTTTCTCATCTGGATGTCTTATGAAAATGAAGTCAACTACAGTTGCCTTCTTTTTCCATTGACTATTATGCACCTAATGCCAACTATTTGTCTAAACATATTACTCAGCTTGAGAGACCTTAGAGTTTCATAACTAAAAATTCCACTGGCTTAAACAATTTTCATTATCAGGATAGACTGGTAGCATTCTCTCTGCTCTCTGTCTAGAGATCTGTGTCTAGAGCTTTGAGCAATGAAAAATCCAACCCTCTTTGACCTCCTATACTTTCACAGAACAAACGGTACTTCAAATAGCCAGTTAAAGGAACTAAGCCTTCATCAAAAAATAAATGTGATATGTTTCCATGATATACTTATATCCCAAAGTACACTCATAGCTCTGGAATAAACTTGCACTACATGTCATTCAGAGTAACACCCTTGCCACCTTCAAGGTTAACCAGTATAATTGAATGGCATCGCCAAATTCTCCCCTGGCTTATTTTATTTTGCTCTCCTTGAAGCACGGGGAGTCTCCAAATACAGATTTTTTTGCTTGGCTTGTTCATAGGTTCATACTAGCCTTTACAAACCTAGCCCATAGGATTACCCTGACATTGTGCCACCCGACCTTAGTTCCCAGTGCCTCTGTCGAGTAGAGCCACTGGAGTGATCCCTGGGGTGAATTTTCTGTTTCCCATCCACTCATCAAGGTTTCTCTTGAAGAGGGCCAGTGAGGTGCTCTGCTTGACATGAATGGGAAGTCTGTTCCATAGCAAGAGCAGTCTTTGGGTTATGAACATGTCCCTCCAGCACATTCTGTTGATTGTGGTAATGAGGTTGAGGTCACTGGAGCATGTGGTGCGGTCATGCGGAGGGATTGGGATTTCTAACAGAGCTCGATCAGACATGGCTTTATATATCAAGCAGTGATCGACTCTAAGTAGGTGATATGAAACAGAGAATACTTGGAAGTTTTTTGAGTCTGTCCATATAAGACAAGAGTTTAAGGCCTAGGATCCTCTTTGTGAGGTACTTTTGCGGCCTCTCCAGTTGTTGCAGGTGTCTAGTGAGGTACATGCCAAATGGGGCATTGTACTCGATGATTGGCCTAATGAGGGAAGAGTAGAGGGAGACAATGACCTCTTTCTTCCTGGATGCAAAACGCTTAGTAATGAGATGTGCCACATAATAGGACTTTCTGACCACATTCCTGTCAACCTGTATTTCCAGATCTCTTATAATACCTTCTGTGTTTAGTGGACTACCATCGATGTGGTAATTCATGGGAACCAGGTTTTTCCCAAAGGGAATGACAACACATTTTTTGGCATTGAGCTTAAGGCCATGGTTCTGACATCAGTCGTCGGTTTCAGTGAGGCCTTTCTGTAGGATGTCAACATCACTTGGGGAGTTAATAATAGTTCCCAACTTGCAGTCGTCTGTGATTTTGTCAGCCAGAGACCCTTTGTGTTGGCCTGGACTTCAGAGAAGTAGATACCAAACAGGAAATGACCCAAGATCGAACCCTGTGGGACTCCATTCGTGATTGGTCGGCAGTCTGACTTGGACTCTGCTACTTTCACACTGTGGGTTCTGTCTGTGAGCCAGTTTGCAACCCACCTAGTGATATAAGGGTTGATGCCTAGCTTAGTGAGTTTTTGTAAGATTCCTGAATGGGGAATGGTATAAACACCTTGGCCAGATCAAGGTAGGCTGTATGAACCACCTTGCCTTCATCCACAGCTCTGGTGGCTAACTCAAAGAAGTCAACCAAGTTGAGCAGGCATGATTTACCCTTCACAAAACTAAACTGTGTGGGATCCAGAGTTTGGAGATTCCCTATATCCTTGTTTATTAGGTCCATGATAATGCGTTCCATAGCTTTGTATATCAGACTCATCAGGCTAATGGGGCGATAGTTCCCAGAGTCTGTAGTCACTCCTCCTTGTGGCGAGGGATGACTGTATCAGAGCACCATTCAGTAGGGCAAAGCGTGAGGTGAGGCTGTGATTGAACAGGGCACACAGGTGAGGTGCCAGTTCACTCTGTAGTTCATGTAGAACACAGCCAGGAATATTGTCAGGTCCCATGAAAGCTGTATTCTTGGCCTTGGACAGTGCTGTCTTAACCTGTGCAGCAGTAATACTGGGTGCCTGGCAATCCACTGGTACTGTGATTGGTCCTTTGTGGGGGGGTAAAGTTGGCACTGTATCTGTCGGCCAGTATATTGGCAATATCTGTTGTCTCGGTATAGGAGGTACCATTGTGCAGTAGCTCAGAGCAAATCTGGGTATTGCCATGGAGATTCTTTACATAACTCTAGAAGGCCTTGTGGTTGTCTTTACTATCTGCTGCAATTCTGTTTTCATAGCTACCTTTAGAGGATTTGATGAGGGATCTCAACTTTTTGTTGAGGTTGATGAGGGAGTTTTTCCAGACTTGGGACTTCACCTTATTCTGCATCAGTTTCCTCCTTCTGTTGTAGAGTTTGTTTATAGCAGGGAACCACCAGATTGGCTTCCTTTTTTGAAGGAGAGCTTCTTGGTTCTATTGGGTATGGTGAGATCCATGCATTTGTGTATGTGTTTGTACAGCACATTGGTGTATGATTCGGCAGTCATGCAACTATTATCCATTTGCATGGGTGCTATAAAGTTAGCCACCTCTGTTTTTAGGAGGCCAGAGTTATCTTTGGAGAAGTTTTTCATGGTGGTTACCTTTGCGAGAGGGGTGGGTGGGACTGAAGTGGATTTCCAGGATGATTAGTTTGTGGTCGGGAGGAGATAACTATTGGTGTAGAGCAATGATTGCCCATGTTAGTAATGACCAGGTCAAGGATGTTGCTACCTCTAGTGGGGGTAAGACCGAGCTGGTTCAGGGCATTTGAATTAATGAATTCTAGGAAACATTGGGCAAGTGTATTGGTACACGAGTAGTTTTCCCAGTTAACGGAGGGGTAGTTGAAGTCGCCGAGTATGATGTTAGGTTGGACCCTAATATTCTCCAATGTGCTTAGGAACATGGAGTGTGAGCCTTGGGACATTGTTGGGGACCTATAGCAGGCTACGACCTGAATTGCTGTCTTACCCAATGTTAGCTGTACCTGAAGTATCTCTGATGCATTATGTTGGGCTACCAGTCTGGAGGTGTGCATATCCTTTATGAATATGGAAACACTATCGCCTTTGGAGCTTTGGTCCAAGTTCTGTGTCCAAAAGGTGTGGAATGAGTTATAGCCTGGTAGTGCAGGGGTGCTTTCTGCTGCCTTGAACAAGTTCTCTGTTACAGCACAAATGTCGATGTTCTCCATTTTAAGGAGTGCTTCGGCCGAGTGCATTTTCAGATTTAGACTTCTAGCGTTGAGCAGCACGACCCTAAGATTGCATTTGTTTGTAGCTGTTACTGTGGTAATTTGGTCTTTGGATTACCACCTAAAAAAAGCACTAGGGGTGGCAAGAGCCTTGGCCAGAATCCTGAAGCCCAGGGGTGACAGATGCAGGCCATCTCTGGCAAAGCATCGAAGTCTGTTAATCATGTCATCCCAGGCAGACAGATACTGGATCCCCTTAGAATGACACCAGAAACTTAGCCAATTGTTAAAATCGATCATTTTCTGCTTGTACTGTGGTATCATTCTGGGTGATGGTAGGATGCTGCTCAGGGCTAGCGTCATACCCGCCTGGGCTACATAATCCAAGAGCTCCTCCATGTCTTTTTTCATGTAGTCCAGGCAGGTACATCTCATGTCATTCACACCCACATGTACAATGACAAAGTCATATTTGTACCTGTTGTTGAAGGACCTGAGTGCTTGCGTTATTTGGCGGATCCTGGCACCTGACAGGCAGCTGACTGTTACTTTCTCCTTATTCAACCTAGTGAGTGGGATATCAGTGTGCCTCACTATCAATTCACCTATGGCTAGTGTGTTGTGCATGCTGTTCTGCCTTAGGGGCTTTGGTTGAGTGGCACACTGTTTAGGAGAGTTATGTGTCTCATGATTAGGGTTGTCTTGTGGTGGTTGAGTGCATTCCTGCCTTGGAGTTCTTTGCTGTTTGCATAGAATTTTATTGAGACCCTCTGCAAAGGTGGGTGTGTAGTTTGTGTTTTTATGCGAAGGCTGTGCTGGTGTGTGTTCTGGAGGCTATGTGTTCCATGTGGTGTGGTGTAAGTCTTGACCTTCTCCTCTTGACCAGCTATTCTGGTCTTGGCTGGAGAGTGCATGGCTTCCAATTTGGATATATAAGTGCATCTCTCATAAGTCTGGCCTGCAGACTGCATAGTACATACTTACATAGCCGGCTTTAGGCACCAGTGAACCCTGCATCACTGGGGGTCCTCTGTTCCTGGGGGGCCCTAACCACAGCAAGTTGTCTTATCTTGATATTTTGTAACATGACTGTCAAACCAACAAAAGTTGGTACAGCAATACTGTGTACTTAATAAACCAGATGGGTAATAACTCTTATTTATATTGCGTTTAAAATTCAAAGCTATCTCTGGTTATAGTAACAGTACTTTATCAAGCAACAGGCTTCACAATTCAGTTAAATATTCTACAACTGACATAGTACCCCTGGCTTAGTTATACTCTGCTAGTGGGCATTCACTCCACTAAAACTAACAACATAGCCAGCTTAGGTACTTGCAATAACCGTGGCTGCAAGGGAGCCCCCTTAATCATATTGGACTGTGTGGGGGCCCCCTTAATCATCCTTGATTGTGTGGGAGCCCCACAAAAGCTGCTGTTGGTTAGGCAAAAGAAAAAATGCATTAATTTCCTGATTATGCTCTTTAACCCAAATAGGTCTGTGATATGACCCTTTTAGGATAACGCTAATACTGAACTTAAGCAAGATAAGCAATAGAGAGATCAACAGTGACTGATACCAGTGCAAACCTTGGAGTTTAAAAAAAAAACTGATGCGTCTGATATTCAGGGATGGTTTTCCCTTACAGGGAGTTTTCTAAACACTGTCAGAGCACCAGATATTACAACTTGCAACTTCTTTGCAGAAGATCTCAACACAATACATATAATAGCAGAACAAAGGTTTAAAATCAGGAACAAGTTTTAAATATTATTGTAATTCAATTAAAAAGTTAATAGTATAACATCTTTTGCATCAACTTGCATTTCTTGGACAGTAAGTATGAAATTCTGACATCTGAATTTATTGACTGTCTATAATCCTGAATGATTTACAAACAAATCAAACTTTTTACAAAGCACTGAGCAAAATTATGAGAAAAATCAGGGAAAGTCTGTTAAATCTGGGACAGTGATAGGATTGCATTACTCCTCACTTAGGTAAATAAAAATGACTTACCCCTGCTGCTGTTTGACGACTGTTAAATGGCAATCACTGATATGGTGTGCCAACACCAGTGTTGTACAATGTATTGCTGAAATAAGTACAGAAGTAGTATTGCTATGGCTTATGCTTGTGTGTGTGTGTGTGTGTGTGTGTGTGTGTGTGTGTGTGTGTGTGTGTGTGTGTGTGTGTGTGTGTGTGCACGTGTGTGTGTGCAAAAACTATCAGTGATTTTTATCTGTGCACACACCCAATAATGCCAGGACACAGAATATTCTTCTGAGTATCAGTAAAAAATGTAGCTAACAAATCAAATAATTGTATTTCATAGGTAATGAACATAGTATATCACAGAGCATTCAGACACTTAAATCTTCTAATAGTCTGGGGCTCACACTTCTCAGACTCTATAACTGGATACAGGGGGTTCCCTTAATCACCCTTGACTATGTTGGGGTCCCACAAAAGCCATTGCTGGTTGGGGAAAATGTGGAAAAAATGTATTAATCTTCTGATTACGCTCTAAAACCTGAACAGGGCTGTGATATGACCCTGGTAGCATAAAGCTGATAATGGCCTCTGCTCTCTACTGCATCCATTCTAAAACGAGCTCTGCTCAGATGTGCGTGTACAGAAAACTGCTGTAGGTTTTGTATGTGTGTGTGTGTGCATGTGTGTGTGTGTGTGTAATCATTTTTTTTTTTCACTTTCCTCATAATCACATTTCAGGCATGTGTACAGGTATAGTTACCTTTGACAGTTTGAGTTGAGGAGTATGGAGATGTGCTAGGTATACGTATATCACCAGTCACTTGAAATACATGACTGTGACAATTTGAACCTCATCCCAGTCTAGCACCAAAGGGATGCATAGGCAGGCAGTTCCAAAATAGGACCTGTGTATCCAGACATCTGGCTTGTTATTTTATTGTGAGTTACTATTTTGTCATCGTTGAACATTAAGCATTTGGTACAACTTATGTCTTCCTTGAAAAAAAAAAAACAACAAAATAAGACTGAAATTCTTTTCTTACTCCTGATTCTTATTTAGGCTACCATTGGATTAAAAGGTTGGGAAAATGCTCTAAATGTATTTCAGAACATGCACAACCCAATGGCTTCTGGGGGCTTTGGCTTAACTGTAATCAAAATTTCTGTTCAGGCCATCATTGGATGAAAAGGTTGCATAAAAAGAAAAAAAACTTTAAAATGCACATCAGAGCACACAGAAAGTTATGGCTTCTTGAACAAGCTGAAAAGGAAGGCAAAATGTGAGAAATGGAAGAAAAAAGTAGTGTGCGTTGTATAGAGAACCCAAGATTTGGGGGGGGGGGGTGGCTGGAGGGTATAGTTGAGGTGTGTGTGTGTGTGTGTGTGTGTGTGTGTGTGTGTGTGTGTGTGTGTGTGTGTGTGTGTGTGTGTGTGTGTGTTGGGGGGGCTGAAACAGTAGGCCTAGGGCACCATTTCACAAAGTCCAGACCTGTATATAGAGTTGCTGCAACATATCATTGGTGCATCTAAATTCCAGTTATTCTAAATGTTCCTTTGTGAGATAGGCCTACATAGTGTGGTAGATAGGTCTGCTGTAATGTAAGAGTACTGTAGCTACAAGTCAGTCTGTGATTACTACTCCTAAAAGTCTGCAGCATGAATTAACAGGTTGCTTAGGAGGGGTGGCAGGTTGATATGTAGACTGGAAATGTCTAGGGCCCCCAACTTGACATCTGCTGGGGGACCCTAGAATGCTAACACTGGCCCTACATACTTATGAATCTATAAACCTATAATCAATGCAGATTGCTATGTTTACCAATTCAGTGGCACATTACTCAAAGAATGCCGCATTAATTTTCTTAATTTATATATTTTGGTGGATGGCTGAGCCAGAAACATTGCTTAGCTTCTCTTAGATGTTTCTCAGATTTGTTTCTGAGCTGCATGAGTTCCAGACTTTGTCTGTAAGTGTCATTTAGTTATGAGCTATTTTGGTGATCCAAGTGTGCAATGTGTTTCTTGCCCTGCTAGTTAATGTAAGGGTGTATTTGTCAAGTAAACATAACAATATATTGTTGAAAAGCAGGATAGTTTGATCTGCAAGCTATGTGACATTAAATGAGGATCAAGTTTGTATTAGTGAATGTTTTCTGTATATTAGCAGTAGCTTATTTTTCTAAAAGTTGTAGATTAGGAAAGATCCTATTATCTATAATGTAAATTGGATGTTTTGCTATGATTTGGTCTAATATATTGGTTGAGATGGCTTTAGGATCAATCCTTGTGGGAAAAATAATTTCATTTGAACTAAGGAATCAGTTGATAGTTAAGAGCCCAATTAGTCAGAGGTTTTGTTTATTATCTAAAATACAGAAAGGCATTGTTCCTAATCACGGTAATTTCTGGTATGGTCTCACTTAGCCTATATCTAAACTTCTAGAGTGGTATTTGAAGCTACTTTTTGATAATATATGGACCGGACTGCTTGACACAACAGAATTTCTAGCTTTAATGAATGAAATTCAAGTAGAGAAGTCCACCATATTATATACATTAGATGTGGAAAGTCTATATATGTCTATTGCATATTCTAAGGGGATTGAAGCAATATTTTTTTGTTAGAAAAATCTGAAAGGTATCCATTAGAATGTTGAGAATAGTATTGATGGTATTAGAAATTAATGTGAGACATTTTGATGGAAAATGATATTAACAAACTTGTGGCAATACTATGGGTGTAACTTTTGCACTCATATGGATATTTATATGTTGGTTATTTTGAATATAATTTTATTTACGACTGTTCTCAGAATTCATTTTATTCAAATTTGATAATGTGGCAAAAATTTTCGATGATGTATGAGTTTTCTCAGAAGGTGACATTGTGGAATTCAAAAGGTGACTGTTGAATTTTATTCATTTACTCAATGTCTTAAAGCTAATGACAGGATTAAAATTTATTGCTAAATATGGTATGTTTAATATGGATTTCTTGGATGTTTCGGCTAAAAAACTATTGCATGGTAGAACCATTCAGTAGACATGCTTGCATCCAATTGTCACCCCCATTTGCTATTAAAAACATACCTTATTCACAAATGTTAAGGGGGAGAAGGATTTTCAGTAATGGCACCAAATGGCAGAAGTAGTCTGATGATATGTATGATGGACTCCTAGCGAGAAGTTATAATCACAAGGTTGTGATGAATGATAAGGGTGGGCTAGTGATAAATTAAGATGGAATTTATTGAAATATAACAACCAGAAAAAGTCAAGGGAAAATAATACTACAAAGCATTTTGTTACTACTTATCAACGTAATATACTTAAAATCAAGGGAAGAACAGAACAGTTTTGGTTTATTTTATCTTCTCATAAGTTTTTTAGTAGGGATGTCCCTGAAAAATGTAGATATGCCTATAGAAGTTGGAAAATTATTGGGGGACATTTGTCCCAACATAAAAATCTATAGGCAGAATTTAATAAAGCCTACATAGTTTTTTTTTACCATGTAAGCATTGTACCATGATGGTTACATGAAAGTAAGTAGGTTTGCAATCAAGTATGCACTGCTGGGTGGAACTTATGCATGCGCCAATACAGGAATTTCTGCGTCATGCAAATCACCTCATAAGCAGGTGAAACTCATGCAAATGAGGCAGATAAAGTGATCCAGCAAGCAAATAGACAGCTGTGCAACCCCGTGTCAGTGTTTGTAGTGTACATGGAAAAAATCCGTGTACAGGAATTTAGACAGACAAAAGGGGGCTGTCAAAATGCAAAGAGAGGGACAGAAATGGCATACAACACACAGATATGAGAAAAACTGTCATTTGTGTGTCCCAAAAGTTACAGAAAATATGTTAAAATACATTTTTTTTAATAATCTCTGCTTGTTTGTGTGGCGACCCACAGTGCACAAACATGCCTTATTAAAAAAAAAAAAAAAATATGGAAAACAAAATTAATATTATGAGACAGAAGTGTATTACAGGACCCTGCATGGAGTATCTACAATGGTGCACTGGTACTGTTGCTAACATGGTAGGGCTTGGAAGCATGTAATATCCAGGTTCTGGGCATGGATCACTAAGCAAATGAGGTGGAGTTACTGAATTGCATAATGGGGTAATTGTGTCCATAGATCCCCTCACTGTAGGCAGAGAACCATGTTGGTGTCCACAGAGCAGGTAGCTGAGATCATCAGAGGATGTGTCGACTAACTGCTGTGCTAATTGGAGCTCAGCTCTGCCTGTTTGTACGGCATATCACCATTCTGAGCAGGCATGTCCGGGGGGGGGGGTGCACTGACTTCTAAGATTTGTTTACCTATAAGGCACTAGTTTCTGTGCGTTTGCACAGTGCGCTGCCATGCTGGACATGCATGTTTGGGGGAGGTGTCCATTCACAGTTCAGCTCTTTTTACCTATGGGCTGCATGTTTGTGCTCCACACCATATTGCTGAGAGTAAATTAAAGGCCAATGATGTATTGATTACTCTTGAACCTCGTTTAACTTAAATTATGAGTAATAAGTCCAGCAAATAGTATGAAGAAGCAACCACCAAACACCAAATAATCCAGTCTTGAAAATAAACCAATCTTAGAAATATCTCTTTATATACACATCACATGCTTAAATCAATTATTCAATTAACATTTAAAAATATATGTATCTAAATATATAGCCATTTAATATTAATATATATGTAAATTCATTCCCTTTTACAACATCTAACATTGTACTATGTATTCTAAATTTAGAATTTACCGTAGCTGAAAAAGTGCTTCATAATGTATCTACTAATGAATTCTCATTCAAATAGCACTCTCTCTCTCTCTCTCTCTCTCTATATATATATATATATATATATATATATATATATAAGCATGTAAAAAACACCAGGGTATGTATTAAAATAAAAATAAAATAAATTAAAAATATATGTGAATACAGCTATCCTATAATAAATGTACTATTAAGATACTATAAATATATAATTAAACCTAGAAACGACATAAAGTATATAGTAGGTGGAATACACAAAGACATATGAAAAGTTACTAAAACACATATAAATAATGATATAGAAACCTACTATATACAAAGTTCATACCATAAACGATGAATACTGCATAATGTCTGTTACTATTGCTATAATAAACTACATCAAATAATAACTGTGAACATATAAAACTAAAAAATATATACACAGACGTGAATATTAAAATATGTATTATAGTAAGACTTACAATGGTATGGCAACTAGCTTGTAATCAAGCGCCTAGATCTCAAA
Source organism: Protopterus annectens (assembly GCF_019279795.1). Classification (NCBI taxonomy): domain Eukaryota; kingdom Metazoa; phylum Chordata; order Ceratodontiformes; family Protopteridae; genus Protopterus; species Protopterus annectens. The sequence goes on along the minus strand of NC_056736.1, from coordinate 118,386,670 downwards.
ATGGGCTTAAGTGTGGCCCTCTCATTAAGGCCTCTGCCTTTATCTGCCCTCGTTTTCATTATCCGGTTTATTTCCCTTTTCTCTGTGCTATTTCTTATGTTGCCTTCCCTCATTATAGGTGAAACTGTGTCCATGACCATGAAATGAAAAACGTGTTCATGGCCATGGGCTAATGTATAGTCACAGTTATTATTAGATGTAGTTTATACATACCCTGGTGTTTTTTACATTATTTATTAGATTGTTACTTATATTTTAATCCTTTGTGAAGAGGCATTTACTCCAGTGGGTGTATTTTCGTTTACCTTTATTATTCTTAACTTAAATTATGGCCATTAAATTATGTTAATCATATACAAGACAGGTGCAATGCATCACAGGTAGCCAAGCACACAGGCAGCACCTACAGAAGAGCACTATAAAGTATGCATACACCCTACATTTTGATTTTTCCCCCACACTCTGCACCATTGGAATACCAACTTGGGAATTTTAACTGAAAGAATGCTAAGGGCTGCTGCTGGTCTGCTACATCTTATGTGCTAGATGCTGAGGTCAATGTTGCTTCTGACAATAGGCCTAGGCAGATAAGGGGAAGAGTGTTCAGGCCCAGGGTAACCTTCCAGGAGCTACATAAGCTGGAGATTGTAGAACGCTACAGGGTGGACAGGGACAGGGGCATATTAAAAGAACTCACTGAGCTCTGCTGCCCTCAACTCAGAGTCCGACCAAGGGCCAATAGAGGGGACCCCATCCCAGTGGAAACAAAGGTATGTGTAGCCCTTAGGATAATAGTCACAGGTACATTCCAGAGACCAACTGGGGACATGATGGGGGTCTCACAGGCATCGGCATCCAGGGTACTACACCAGTTTCCACATGCAATGCTATCACATGCCAGTGAGCACATTTATTTCCCCATTCACCCCTAAGGTGAGGGCCAGCAATATGCAACACTTCTACAATGTAGCACACTACCATGAGGTACTGTGTATCATAGATTGAACTCATGTACACATCAAGGCAGCACCCAGTGATGAGGGTAGAATCTACATCAACTGCAAGGGGTACCACTCCATCAGCTTCCAGGTTGTGTGCAATGCGAATGGCATTATCTTGAACGTGTGTGTTGGCAGTCCTGGCAGCTATCATGACTACCATATCTGGCATGCATCACAGCTGTACCAGATGTTTGCTGGGGGGGGACATCCTACATGGCCATTTACTGGGGCATGTTGGTTACACACTGGAAATGTGGATGATGTCAACCATCAGAAATGCACATACACTGACCAAAGAATGCTTTAATAAGGCACACACACTAACTAGGAACATCATAGAGAGTGTGTTTGGGTTGCTGAAGTCACGCTTCCAGTGCCTCCATATATCTGGTGGAGCCCTGCATTACACCAGGCACATGTGCACATATGTTCACAGTTTGTGCCATGCTACACAATATTATCCAGTGGAAGCAGCAGAAGCAGGATCAGCAAAGGGAAGCGATACACAACCCCTGCCCCCACCAGTGCCTAGGTCACCACAGCCACATGTATAGGAGGACTCAGAGGAGGAACCCCCACGATGATGTCTCTGTAGGCAGACATAGGCATGTCCAGTATGCCGTGGCATTGGCTAAGAGACAACGCATAGCACATTCACTGACAGCCTAGGGCCCTAGGGACTGACATCTTACTCCTACTCACATACATATATTAAAGTAGCTGATGCCAGGCAACCCACACAACCTGTACCTATCCATGTATTGGCTGTGTACTGCTTCCATCACACAGAGTCAACCCTGAAATACAGTTCTGTTGAGTGCTGCATTCGCAAGGTAAGTCTCTAACCTACACACTAATTGTAAGGATTACTATAATAAGGTATCTTATATATGGATCTGCTGCTATTATGCAAGGAAATATAGTGGGCTATGTGGTCAGATTTAAAATCCATATGGGACTACAGATACCCAGTCCAATAGCACGTGTTCCTGAATATTCACTAGGCCTCATGGTTGGAATATTCACAACATCAGGTAAGGGAGATGTTAAACAGTGGGCACACATGATATTTGGACTTTCTACCCAAGCTGATCAAGTGCTGTTTTTCTCCCACCTCCAACACAGCAGTGTACCCATATAACCACATTAACAGAAAATCAGATATGGTATATCAGTGGACAAGGCAGTCTCAAGGCTGTAACCATACTTCTCAACCTCTTAGAGAAAAAATACTGGACAAAGCCATAAATAATCGAGGGACAAAGGTGTGAAATAGGGACAGTTTTTAAGTACTGCTCTTACAAACTTGGAAAGTTGATAGAATAACAGGATTTAAATTAACATGGATTTTCTGAAGGGTACGATATCTGAAACTCAAATGTCTATCATTATTTTCTGGCTTCAACCCGCAATGATTTGCCAGAAAACCAAAATTATGAGGCAAAAATCTGGACATTCTGAAAAAATCTGCACAGTTGAGATGTATGGCTATAACATAGATATTACTCACATATTTTGTCTCTCTTCATACAGGCTAACATTGTACATATATATGGTGTTGATTGTGTGACGAATGACTCCTGTCTGTCTGGTGACTTGTGTAGTTCAGTGGACTAGGGAAGCTGGATGGGTGATGGTGTTGATGGTGCTAATCTGGAATTACTCACATCTTTTGCATGTGAGGTGGTACTATGTTGGTGTTTTCACAGAGTGTCATATCACTCAACCTCTTAGTGCAAGAAATCTAGTCAAAGCCAGAAAGACTGGGTGGACAAAAGCCCAAACATAGGGACAGAATTGAAATATTAGTCACATAAACCTAGACAGTTGCTGGAAGTAAAGGTGTTGCATTATTACGTATCTTCTGAAGGGTATAAAGTCTGAAACACAAATGTTTGTCTGCAGTTAGTAGAATGTATTGATGTTAACATTCAGTAAAGCACAGGAAGACCACAAATGTATGAGGAACAGACCAAACATATGAGGCAAAACAGGACAGTTGTCAGGTATGCAAACTGTCAGTCTGTAGGTGGTATAACATTACCAATCTCAGTCACGTATTAAGTATAGCAGACAGTTGGGGAATACTGTGGTCATTTAAGTGAAGTGCAGTACTGCAGAAATAGGGGAGGAAGTTAATGTCTGGAACATACAAAATCCTGGTCTGGAGTAGAGATTGGTGTGGCCTGGAGTCACATTGTAAGTACTGATAGTCCCACTGGGCATGCCTGTACACTTAGGAAAAATGAGTGCAATTCTGTTGGCCATTCATTGAAATGACCTGTTATGTATAAATGTCTATACATACAGACATATATGTATACATATCCATCTGTCGGTATCTCTCTCTCTCTCTCTCTCTCTCAGGTGTTGTATATCTATTGCTATGTAGTGTCAAATATATATATATATATATATATATATATATATATATATATATATATATATACATATAGTTATATATATATTTCAATGATACATAGATACTTACCATATAACAAAATAACACATATACAAATCATACACACACACAGCTACATTTATATATACATCCCTGTTATATACCAAAATATGTGTGCGGATCTCTACATTATCCAACATGCCCTAATAATAGTGATTACATCTACACAATCACAAAGCCATAATGTTGCTCAAAGGATGCAAACTAAGAGTGCAACAGTCATAATCCACTTACAGACTCCTGTGCCTGCTGAATGTCAACATGTAGAAAGACACAGGTGAACAGGTGGTGTAATGTATAATGGCATTAACGCATGTATGGACATGACACATTGTCTTTTCCCACAGTTTTTCCTATCTAACTGCAAGCAGCCACATATGGCCATACTGGTAACTGTATACACATAGCTAGGATAACAACAGTAATCTCACTGCTAGGATACTAGATGCAGACAACAGTATGGTGCAATATCACTCTGCAGGCCACAGATGCAGTTCAACACAAGCCTAGCAATCACATATAAAACAGATGTAACCTGTGGCATGTGAGATAAGTACTGTGATCTATAGTGTATAAGCCTAAATAGGTAGGGTTCTAATCTCACACTAGGCCACTTCATGTGTGTGTGTGTGTGTGTGTGTGTGTGTGTGTGTGTGTGTGTGTGTGTGTGCGCGCGCGCATGTGTGTGTGTGTGTGTGTGTGTGTGTGTGTGTGTGTGTGTGTGTGTTTGTGTGTGTATCCCCTACAAAACAACAGACATGGCCTCATGAGCTATCCACTTGCAATGGCTATGCACTCTTTGGGCCATTAAATTGCTGCTGGCTTTTAAACTGCCCTCTTCTACAAGGTCTGATGATGTCAGCCACCTTAAGACTACCGGCTGAGATTACAGAACTAAGCAGAAGCTGTGGTGCATGTGATAAATCCTGTGATCTATAGTGTATCAACCTAGATAGGTAGGGGTTCTAATCTCAATCCAGGCCACTTTGTGAGTGTGTGTGTGTGTGTGTGTGTGTGTGTGTGTGTGTGTGTGTGTGTGTGTGTGTGTGTGTGTGTGTGTGTGTGTTTGTGTGTGTGTGTGTGTATGTGTGATTGTATCTCCCTACAAATCGATGGACATGTTCTCATGTGTTATCCACTTGCAGTGGTTATGCAATTTTTGAGCCTGTAAATTGCTGCTGGCTTCCAAACCACTCTCTTCTAAAAGGCCTGATGATGTCAGCCACCTTAAGACTACTGGCTGACACTGCAGTATCAGACAGAAGCTGTGGTATGTATGATAAGTGCTGTGATCTATAGTGTAGAAGATTAGATAGGTAGGGGATCTAATCTCACACCACCCAACTTGGTGCATGTGTATATCCATAAGGCATATGTATGATAACCTTTCTAACTTATACATAGGTAGGGCTTTGCATTATTTTATTTGTAGCAGGTGATGTTCCCCCCAAATGGCTGACCACAACAAGGCGTGCTGATATCAACAAGCATTATATGTTCGAAATGGATAGTACTAGCAGACATGAGGTGTGTTGCATGCATCAGGTATTATGATCTATAGTGTGTACCACTACATAGGTAAGTGTTGTAATCTACGTACAGTCAACTGGCACTATGTGTGTGCCTTGGCATGTCCTGTATGTAGTGAGTGGTAGTGGTGCTAGTCTGAATGTGGCCATGTTTGTGTGTGAGGTTGCTACAGCATTATACATCACTGTTATGGAGACATAGGACATGTGAACCTAACCAGCATAATGGCCATTTAGCCCTCACAATCAGAGACATCTGTATACCCCTCAGTACAGGATCAGGATATATTGCCCCAGTCTAAGAGGGACTCAGGCAGATGCCGTGTGTTGAGATGACGGTCACCCAGCTAATCAAATAGATGGCATGTGTTGAGGTGCACTGAGGTGCTCTGTGTACCATTAGGTAGGGTCTGTATCAAGGGTGTGTTTATGTGTGCTAGATAAATGTCTTCCACAAGGATGTAGTGCTTATGTCACATAGTAGCTTAATGTCTGTAGAGTGAGTCATCTATCTGTTATGCTCCCTACAGATAGGCAGCATATGCACTCCAACAAGGTCACACCTTGCCCTGTATGCAAGGCACAGATCACATCTGAGTACAATCTATGCCACAGGTGGCAATGACACCCATTGCAGACGACCAGCTGTGAATATATACTGAAGATGTGTAGTGGCCTTGTGAGGGACCATGCTATTATGTGCAAGTGCCAGTAGAGCTTGGTAAGATATGTCAACAAATGGCTGTCGGTGTCAGATATTGGCATGCTGAGGGAATAGTATGTGGAGGCTATGAGCATGTCACCTACTGGTGACTGTGGCCTCGGCTATGCCATATAACTCCTGCCATACCACGGTAGAGATGTGGTGATCAGAGGCACATTAGGTGTACACTTGTGTGGCCAGGTCTGTGGGCCCACATTTCAACCCTGTGTATGTACATCACATGTTTGGACTGATGTGATACTAATGGGTGATATAGTTCTACCTGATGGTAATGATACTACATATATATTCTCTGGGTGATTATGGACATTCGTATGTCACCAAGCATATGTTTGCAATACCTCCTTGCTGGATACTGTGACCTGTTAGGCACTGCTACGTACAGATCAGCTATTGGAGTTGGATGTCCCTATGTTGAGCATGTCTGCCATCAGTGGACCATGCAGTGAGCCCTAAAATGCCAGTATCATGGATGCCTATATGGGTGTTTTACACATGTTGCCTGAACCAGTGTTATAGTCAGATGGCTTGGCGCAGTCTTGGGGTTGCATGGCCTGATGTACGCTCACCCATGACCCTGTTGGCTGCCTCGGAAATGTCCACCGTGGGTTACAGTCATGCATCCCCTGCCACACATCCAAAGTATGTACACTCAACCATGTTTATGCCACAGATATGTGTGTTGATCAGTTCTTTGATGATCGCCCATATGGGTATACAGTTATGGATAGTTACACAAAGAGCTGTATAGTTATGTTGGTCAGTGGATGCACCACGTCTGTGCAAGGGTAGAACAGGTGCCATAGTTCACTCATCTGGTGTGCAGATAGTGGTGCCAGAATGAATGCAAAAGCTGCCCGATGGTGTTACTAACCCTTGTCAGATCACAGGTGGGAGTCAGCCTGGAATTTTAGCGCATGCAATAGATGCTGTGTGCCTTCCGTTGTGATGCCAGTTATGAACTGCTCTGTCAATGTGGCAGTTATGGGACAGGTTGTAGGAATGTCATGTGTCACATGTGGTGGGGAGGGACTATGGAATGTACATGATGCAGATAGTGTGGGAGTACAGGTTAACTATGAGTATAGACCCATCATATGTGACATAATGACATCTGTGGTCAGCGACTATCTGGGCCTGTCCTTCGGGGTTACATGTCACTACACCATGTGTTATGGTCCTGCTTTGTGTGGGCGGTGACAGGTGTCACTTACAGAGTCTACACAACATCGCAACAGCACTATGTGCTGCTGTTACCTGAGGAGGTTGTGCCCCCATGTTAGGGGAGGCATCCCCACCACAACTGTCACACAGCAATCTCCACCTGTTACTGCACAGCCTGCTAATGGCACTTGTCCACCAGTCAGGTGTGCTGGGCCATGATGAGCCTGTGTCCCTCTTGTTCTGTACAGCCAAGTTCATGCAATTCTAATACTGATGACATAATGCATGGATGTAGAGCTCTGCAGACATGTTGGTCACATCAGAAGGGAGAGGTGCAGTCACTATGTCAAGCATCCCACAGGAAGTTATAAATGCCATTCTTGACATATATGTCTATTGTCTGCAAAGGAAGTACATATTGTAGTTCTAAGGAGACTGTCATGTGGTCAGATCCCACCAGGTTGGACCTTACATATGGGGGCTGTAGCGGTCACCAATATTGCTACATGCATGATGATATATGTCAATTCCCTGTGTGTGAATCTCATGGCACTGCTCCAGGGCAGTGTAAGTATGGACCTTGAACATGCTGTGGACAAAGGAGCCAAAGCACCAATAGGCAACACAGTCAACACAGTTTGTACATATTACACATCTGTGATGCGTATGTCTGTGGTCTGTGAAGACATATTTCATGACTCTCACCTTGGAACATGATGAATGTAACTGTAATACTTACACACACAGAGGAGAACTAGCATGTAATGCCACGTGGTGTCCTGATCTCTGAGCCATGTCACCTGAAATAACATGATAGGGGTTAGGATGGATACCTGCTCCAGCACTGTCATACTCCTACTAACACTGAGCCAAACACTGTTAATGTTGCTGTATGCCAGATTGTGCCTACCAACTGTGGCCAGTGGAGCCCTATGACTGTCACACTATGTGATGGATGTCGGACAGCAGTCTCACTCCACCATTCTTGGCCTAAAAAGGTTCATGTGCATATTAGGGCAACAGGCCATAGTAGAAACTGTGTACATCATGTTCAGAGTGCTATGTCAGCTGAAGTGTAGGCATGTGTTTGGGACTCATACCCTGGGAATATAGCATTGGGAGACCTACACTGCACTGCTGCCTCTCACCAGTGGGATTCACCATCTACCACTAATGGCATGCCCCTTCTAGGTATTCCCTTCTTCAATTACAGCTATTGTCAGTGACCTCTGACTGGTACATTAGCAGGTGTTTGCATATTTGGAGCCATCACTAATTCTCACATGGACCCAACAGTTATCCAGGATGGCCTATGACACAGGCAGTTATTGTCTGAGCCACTGACACAGACAACATGCCAACCACTGCATGATATTACCCTGTGTGATATCATCCACCACAGCACAATATTGTGGGGATGCATTCACTGTTGTACCACCTATACTGACAGGTTTTGGATGTAAATGTCAGACTGTTACTGCTATATTGACTGTGGCAGCCAGCACACTTATCATTGCATGCAACAGCACATTTGCCATGTCACCACACAGGCATATTGCACAACTGTACCAGCCAAACAGGTGCCATGGTACACCAATGCACAATGCAGATGACAGGTCCTATAGAGCCTGTGTCATGACTGTACTAATGTAAATGTAGTCCGTCTCCTACATGCCTTGATGGGGATGTGTACATTCCCATACAGGGAGGTGTCATTTCCCACTGTGTACCTCTCGCATTGCCATGACAGGAGTAACACATGTCTCACATGTTCTACACACCTACAACATCAACATGGTATACATACTATATACTGGGGAGACTGCTACATAACACATACAGTACACCCTACATGAAACAGCCCCCCCATGCATATAATGCACACATCTGCTTTGACACAAATACTGTGCAGGTTACACAGTGGTATACAGAACATGACAATCATAGCTGATGTTGGCCAACTGTCTGAACAGGACACAGGATATTTGCAGATGGGCACACTCCAGCACCACAGTTTGTAGATGTGTAAGTTCTGAAACCACAGGTGACATGTATCAAGGGTAGCGGACCTTGCCATAAATTATGAATGCATGAGTACGCTGACTGCTGCCATTGTCCTGGTTAGACTGCCATACACATGTGAACCTATGGAGACATACACGTATACTGCTGTACCTTGCTGGTGTCATATATCTGCAGTGCTTCCATGTCCTGTGCTGCCTTACTGTCACCATGGGTTATCCCCTCAGACTCCTGGAACAGAAACATACACAGGTCCATGACATATCTGTCATTGTATAACAATACCACCTGTGCAAAATCATACAACATAAGGTACACAAATGTATGTTGGATACTCATGACACATGCCAGCGTAAAGTATATGTTGGTGTCTAATACAAGAGGTATGGCAAAACAATATTGCAGCACACAAGTACATGTCAAGTAATATAGTCACCCTGTGAATAAGACACATAGCTTCATTTTCCTGCATCATTGGGAAGGATGACAGGGATGTGGTACAAGTATCATCACTTGCACAAGGTATTGTGTGAGGGTGCTGGAGACCTAGGCTGGCCCAAATGGTTGACAGCATGTGTGTGAGTCAGGAAGGGAAGCAGGTACGATGGACCATGGAGAGGTGTCGTGTGTGTCTATGGGTGACCTGCATGTGACAGTGGTGTTTGAGTGTCTGCATGTACACAGTCAAGCTCACTGCTTGCCCTACACATGTGCACATTGGATAGCTTTGGACCGTATATGGTAGAGTTGACAGTTCACCATCTCCAGCCCTGAACTCAGGAACTGGCTGTGCCAGGAGTTGCACTGTCACCACCATGCCCAAGGTCAGACACAGTGCTAGTACCTGACAGTGACTGCTGTCTGTTGGGACCATGTCCCTCATGGGACTGCCCAGGACCACAAGCCCATGGCCTGGCACATCATGGTGTGGACAACATGCTCCCCTCTGTAGCACTGGATGTACTACCACTGTGGGAGCGTAACTGTGAATGACTGTGTGGACTCTCAGCAGATGGTGTTGCTGACCTACATCCACAAGTCTGATGCATAACTCCAACCACACATTCCAGCACATAACATGTGCAGTCCAAGACAGAGACTCTCTCAGCCCACTGTCTGTCCAGTGCATCAGTTTACTGATCCAGGGTGTCCCTAATGTGGTGGAGGTAGTCACAGATGTCAAACTGTGCTACATCCATAACCCTAAGCATACATCTGGTATTCTGTTCAGAACGTGCCTGTGCCTCCATGATGGCTGGAAACATGCGCCAAGTGACCCGTGATGTGACACATGCAACTTGTGGTGGATGGACAGCAGTCTTCCTAGAGACACCTCTGTCAATCTGCCTGTGTGGGACCTCACCAGCTCCCTGACTCTGGCCAGTGTCTACACTCACTGAAGCCATAGTTGCCAAACTGTCCTGTTCCATGTCTCCACCCTCTGACTGTCCAATATCTGTGGCCTCTGGGGACTGGGTATGTGTGGGCATACTTATTGTGCATGGTGACAATGGGGGAAGAAGAGAGATGTCAACCTCTGGGACAGATTCAGCCCCCGACAACCCACCTGTGCCTCACTGTGGCCACCATCATCATGAGAGTCTTAAGAGACACTTAACATCAGGTTGTGTGGGGGAAAGAACCCAAACCCCCAGTCACCTATGAAAACCAAGACAAAAGCAGTACATTACTACCTGCACTATTATGTATGGTAAATCCACAAAGACCTATAATAATGGGAATCCACAACTGCATTACCAGTCTTGCATCTTCTCATTTCTGCTTTCATGCACAACAGACTTCCTCACAACAACATAAGTATTCAACTCAAGGACTTTATAACAAGCATGTCAGGTAACTCAAGTTTAACCTGAGCAGTATACTTTACCTTTCAGTTATGCAATATGACACTATAGTTGATAAAACAACACTTAACACCCAGTATACCTATCTTAACAAATAAATACAAATACAAGTTTCATTGCCTAAGGTATGTACCATCAACTTTTTGGTTTTTAAAAGGCATTTCGGATAACTTGCCTCATGTACACCAGGAGGATTATTTGCTCTTCACTATAACTGCAAAGCTGTTTCTGTTCATTCAACTATACTCCTGTGATTACCCACTCTAGTAACCTAAGGTAAATGTTTCAGACTGGAACATACAAACATTCTACTCTGGCTACGCACAAAACTAAGTGTACATAGGGTATTATTCTGGCCCTTGACTTTCATAGCATATACATATTCCATAACAAAACAGTATCAAGCTTACCAGGAGCAGGACCATGGTCTTGGACAACACCTGACAGACCTGTAAAAAGGTGACAGTAAGGTAGTGTCAGTGCCATGCATGTTGCAGCACAACAAGGTACTATCTGCGTATATCTCACATATACAGTACCTACTGTGTTACTTGATGTATTGGTACATTCTGAGTATGATTGTACAACTGATCTTAACCCCCCCACCCCCCCAAAGCACATTGACCTAACATCCATGTAAAGGAATGTACAGCCTGACAGACCGACTACTACAGTATTACAATAGTGATCACAGTAAGCTTATCTGCATGCTCCTCTGCTGTGGACACTGTGGCACCAGGTCCATGATATATGGTGTGATGGAAGCCTGGGAGCTCTCGCATGTCCCTAGGTTCACCAGGAATTCCTCAGTGGCCATGAGTGGCTGTTCTGCTGCAAGCCAACCAATGGTGATGGCACAATCCTTGGCTACATCAGCTGTCCTTCATCATGCAGCATTCATCATGTCAGTAGCACGTTGTTGAACCTGCTCGTATCCTGTGGGCCATGGTAATTCCCCTCCCAGATAAGGTCTGCCCACAATGCAGCCTGCTGTTCCCTGTTATGCCTCCCCATGGATAGGAGAATGTGGTAATGTTGGCTTTGTCCTTCAAGTATTAGTTCATTCTCCGCATCTGAGAAGGGCATGGAGTCTGCAATACATTAGTCCTGAAAGACAACAAAAAGGAAACACATTACAGGATCATATACATGGACATCCACAATGTATAGATACAGCAAGAAAAAAATGGCCGGCGCTATCTACTGCTTGCTCACACATTTCATACCCCACAGTTTGACAACATACTATCTGTGTGGATACAACCGAGATAGTATCATTACTGGATATGCCCCTGTGTGCCATGAGAGATTCTGCTGTATGATCATACACCCAACACTCCAGTCCAGTGTGCTGTGTCTCCTAAGGCCAACCACCCAATAATATGTCATAAGAAAAGTGCCAGACGAATAACAGTGTGCTATTACAACTTCTGTATAGGGACAGTCCAACAACACCAATGTGCCTCAATGACAACAGACAATGCAACCCTGATACATTATACATCCCCTGTAGGTGTAAGACAGCAGGGTATCAATGACATGTCATTACCATAGGAGTAAGACAATCTTACTGCTGTAATCCATATTCCCCATACCTCTATCCTCCCATCTGCATCCTATTATACACAAACAACAGTTGCATACCTGCTGGAGTGCAGCACTCCTCTGTTGAAAATTGCATCTGGTAATGTTTCACAAAGGCATGTGTAAGAAAGTCTCGCACAGCTTCCCCATAGCCAGCTGCTTGCATTTTTATCATGCTTCTCATTAGCAGGTAATTGCCTCTAAACCACTCTGTGGCTCTGATATGCTAATTGCAGCCTAAACAGCTGAATTGCATTATCATGCAACCACTGTGCAATATATAAGGCCTTCATGTAGACCAGGGCCCCTTTCTTAGCTGTTGAGATGGACATTACAGGGACTACTTCATCGCAAATGGTAGGTCTGTAACAGAAACCTTTACATAGAGCTGTGTGTACCACAGGCTGCAGCTTCTGCTGCAGGTAATACACATAGGCAGAGGGTGTGAATACTATGGAGGACAACAAGCTCCAGGTGTACCTTTGTCAGCTGTGTCAGCCTTGTTGTAGAGGCAGAGGCAGCATGAGTATGCCCTTTTCACTCCGCTTAAGGCATGTGTTTATAGTACGTATGTTAGGCAACTATATCACTAACAGAGTACTAGGTGACATATAGTTATTCTATATGGATATGTGATGTGTGTCCTTACCTGCAGTGTAGCTTCCAGCACTGAAAAGCAGTTATTACATTTACAATGCTTTGTGTGGATAAAGAGTGCATGTGTAATTCATTAATTGCTGTCTTCACAATAATGTCATTGAAATGCAACACAGCACTGGATTTCAACCCAGGACTATGAGTTGCAAAAAGTACTATATGCAAGGCATTTAACAGACTGAGCTATTGAGCCATTGCTAGAGTGGGTGTATTTGCAAGATATAGGTGCACACATACAGGCTATAACAAACCTTTTCCATATCCATCAATATGTGCATAGATTTATATGGCTATATTTCTGCACCAGGGTCCCAGTTCTACATGCACTTTGCCATTGATGCCTTAGCAGGTGTCTTTTTGCATGTTGCTGATAAAAGGGGCACATTTACCTGCTATCACAGGCCTTACTTACACCCAGAATCGTGTATTTGGCTGTCTAGTGGTGTACTATTGTACCAGAGTCCAAGGTACATTCCCATTTTTCCATTACTTTTAATTCCAGTTTGCACAGTGCAGCACAATGAGCAGCTCCACTGAAACTCACCTAATGAGTTTAACTGGTAATTATTATGTTTTGTTTAAACCGCCTGTTGTATAGCATGGTGGGTTAATGCAGTGTGCTGTAGGTGTGATGGGCTTGGTTTCGAAGGTTGGCAGAGGTGTTTATTTTTTATGTGTCTTACAATGTGATAAGCACATACAGTCATTATTGCTCTATTTAGCTGAGCTAAGCAAAGTTGCTCAATGTGGTATGCCTCATAGCACCTCATTAAAAAAAATTTAAAGAAAAGAAAAAATGGGAGATAGGAAAGTGGTGAAGTGGGGGCAAGCAGGGAGAAACATATAGTGAAAGGCATGTAGGCATGTGCAGGAAGGGTCTAGGAAAGAACCATAGCTATCCATTTCTTGTATAGCAACAACTGTGCACCTTGATAGAATTTGTATTTGACTTTGAACTCTCCACCCCAGTGAGAGGGGTGAGGACAAAATAACTACATTGTCAAGCCAATTGGACCAAATTACTTGTATCCATTGGACACGGATGCAAAATGGAGAGCTACACCTGGGAAGATATTTTTTTGGGATAGGTGTTCATTTTTTTTAAAGTGAGAGTGGAATGCTGGGGAAGGAACACAGGTATTTAGGTACATGTGGGGGAGGTAAGTTGGGTAGGTGAGGATGCATTTGCAAACAGCCAAGACAGACAAGACATCAGACAGGAGAGGTGTGTGACACATGAGGGGGTGAACACCTTGGATAGGGAGGAAGTTGTGGAATCTGAGCCCCATATACCTCCAGATGGCAGCAGCATGACTCACGTCCCCACCCATGGGTGGCTGTGCTGGAGGCTGGGCACCAGGGTGAGGCTCCCCCACAAGGTTGGCCAACATGTCCTCAATCTGGCACAGGTAATGGTCATAGACATGGTGGACTATCCTGTGCACCAGGACTGGCAGTTCATACCAAGTGACAACTCTCCCTCTGCCACTACTGCCAGAAGGGGGCCTGGCCCTGTACAATTGGATGGTACTACCTGACACCACAGGTAGCACATGGGCAGCAGAGGGGGTTCAACTACTCTGGAACCCCAGATATGCTGGGACCCTGTGCCATGGCCAGTTGAGGAGAGGTGGGGGGGGGGTCAGCTGGAACTGGCTTACCTTGACATGCTGTGGTAAATGAGGTATAGCAATAAGTTACAGTTAGTAATAACCAAACCATTATTAGTATTAACATAATGGAACATTGTATTTATTAATCCAAATACATATTAAAGTATATTATGTGCAACACAACATTAACTAACATAATAGTCAGTATGATAACAGCATGCATGCTAGTGTGAAGTAATCCATAAGGCCAACACAACAGTTAGTTTAACAAAATATGTTAATATTGAGTCATAATAAAACATAACAATCAACCACATTTTCCAAAATACAGTTTTTCACAAAGTATATTAATATTAAATCATAATGATACATAACAGTAATGAATAAATTGAGATCGGGGTAGAGAGAGAGAGAGAGAGAGAGAAAAACATTCCATTAGTGATATTTCAGATGATATTTCTGAAAACATTGGTAATACATGCTTCGACATGTGTGTACTGTCAGTTGAGATTACAGTGACTACAATTCTCCTATAGCTGTTATAGCACATACATACCTCATAAGCTGATAGCATGGGACAGTAAGGGCCAAGCACTACCAGATATGGGTACACAACTACACAGAACAATTTCACATAATATGGACTTATATAACTACCAAGGTGTTCTGTAAGTGGATTTGGTAATACATTGCATTCCAGGTAATAATTTATCTGGTAGTCATGTGACAGATTAGGCAGTTTTAATTACATTATGATAAATTGTGGCACTTGAGCGCATGTTTGTGTGCAGTAAGTAAACTAGGCAGCCACCATGCCTTAGTTGGCAGGCATGGGAGTAGAACCCAGTACCTATGACTGCAGGGGGCATTTGCAAATAATGTAACATTTGACTGCAGCAACATATGACATGCAAGGTATACAGCCATACTGGGATTACACAGATTTATTTATGCATCAACATTGCTAATGAACACATTCTTGGTATTGATTGTAACTTTTTTTGTGAGATCTAAACACAATATTTGCACATAAGAAAGGGCTATCTCACCCATATATATTTTGTGTTCCTGGGGAGAGTGAAAATGCGAGCATTACTTGACTGATACTGTAAATGTAGTACTACCTACCACTGAATTCAAATGCAGGTCTGTGTGTGGAAAAATGTACTGTGTACAAGGTATTTAACAGACTGAGCTACTAAGTCACTGCTGACTACTGGGTGACTGATACTTGCCTTGAGATCAGTAGGAACCATTCTATGACTTGAGCAATGCAAGTTACAGGACATTCCTCTAGCATTATATTACTGTTACAATGTTATACTAGACAGCAGTGACAGTTGGACTCACATGCATGGAATACAACCATGCTACATATATTAGTATAGCTTTATTTTAGAATCAACACTGCTGGTGAACACATTTTATTGTTATTGCTTTGTGAAGTCCACACATAATATCTGCCAATGGAGTGGACTACCTCACCTATATAACTTTATTACTTGAAGTCTGTGGAAGAGAAAGCATTATGTGACCAATATTGGCCTGGAGACAGCCTTGAACAGTAGTATGAGTTAAGCAATACAGTTTGCAGTCTATTGTATTTGCATTCTGCAGCTATTACAGTGTTATACTTGACTGCAGTAACCTTACCTTACACAACTCTACATACAGCTCCACTATAATAGTCATGACAACACAATCCTGCTGTACACCATTTTGCTTATTGTTATTGGTATTGTTTATTGTCTTTATTGACCTACAGTTATTATTCATGTATTGCACTAAAGCTCTAATTGCCCATTTATTGCACTACAGATTTTCTTTAATATACTTTATTGCAGTTAATGCTTTACTCTTTTGTGCCTATTGCACTACAGTTAGTATAATGCATCTGTACTCACCACACTCATGGTGCAATCTGGCCAGGCACCCAGCATGGGACTCGACATTGCAAGCCCTCTCAGCTGCAGCTGCTGGGAGAGAAGCACACCATTATGCATACCAATTTTGCAGACATTCAGCTTTCATTTGTTCAGACAGCAGAACACATACTTACATGCCTGTGGAGCATTCCCTGCTCTTGCTTCTTGGACCCAGGTATCCAAGGTCCCCCTCTTTCTCCTTTTCAGGTCATCATGGTGGTGATGACACTGCTCACCTGTGTGGGGGATATGAGTAACACTGGTGAGTTCCCTGGCCAAATGGTCCCAGGCCTCTACCTTACAGTCTTAGCACTGGAATCTGCCCTGCATCAGCCTGGCTTCATAATTTTTAACAAGGAGCCCAGCCGTGACCCTGGATTCCTGAATGCACCACTTCTGTGATCAAAAGTGTACACCTTCACCAGAACCACCTGCCCTATCAGCAGTAGATTGAACTCCAATGAATGCTGCAGAATTCCCACATATTGCACTTAATATAGGCTGTTTTCTCACCCTTACACATCATTGAGCAACATTCAAAAAAGTGCCATATTGCTTGGCATTGCACAAACCAGATGAGCAGAACTGAGCAGTGAGAAAATTTGCACAATCATAGATTTAGCTAAGCTTAGTAGTGCACAAATATCATGTTTATGCGGTAATTAGCATGGTTAAGCAGACCACAGCAGAGCTGAGCAGAGCACAGCAGTGCCATAATTTACAATTTTGTTTTTGCATTATACTAAAATAGTATCTTAAATAATATACATGTTCTCCCTACTATGTATTTGAACACAGGAACTACTAAACCTGAAGCCAGAACTCTACCCATTTAGCTACTCAGATATTAAGAAAACTACTCTATCTTCACATATACTACTGAGCTACCTGGTAGCATTACTGAGCACCGTCGAAAACACATGTAAACAAAACTTTAAATAAATAATTACATCGGGTTTCTATTTTTAGATGTCTGGCAAGTGTCGGCTCTGTATGTATAAGCGATGCTTGGCTCCGCTGCACTCTGTACCGCGTCACACAAACAGAAATTCTAAGAAATAAAAAATAAAAGCAAATAACATAATTACATTAATTATGAGAATTGACTACATCCTGTTTCTATATTTAGATATGTAGCAGGTGTCAGCTGTCTCTATGTGAGCACTGTTTGGCATTGCTGCATTCCGTGATGCAAAAACATTAATATAAAAAATAAAAAAATAAGAAAAAACAATATAATGCAATGTACATATTATACATTTAACACACTTCACAGCATGTCAACAGTGGCAGGGTGCATTGATGGGGGCCTCACCCTCAACTTTATATCTGACCATGCATCCACAACCATGGATAGCCTCTATCTTGGCAGTGTGCCACCATTAATATGCATGGCGAGCTGCCAAGGGAGAACTGTGGTTATGTACACAGATCCATTCCATGAAGGCTCTATACGGTCCCTACACAGAGTTTACTAAATCCTGGGGTATATGTTTACATGCCTAAAAAAACATATTTGGCGAATCAACAAGTAGGATGCTTCCCATATGGAAACTGTGTATTTTGTAAATATATATAACGAGAGCAAAAACCTTTTCCACTTTTAACAGCCATAAGGTATTTTAAATTCGAGAATTCATTACATTTGTTACAGGTACATGCAAATGTGGTCCATTTTATATGGGTGAGATGTCAAGTCCAATTAAATAATGTCTTTCAACGAATTAAGTGATTTGAGTGGATCTGCAGTAAGAAGTGCTCTGGTTCGACATTGCTTTGAACAGGAAGGAGCGGAATTAAATTTTATAGGCATGGATAAGATAAATTATTGTTCACCAAATAAGAACAATAAATTAAATGTTTTACATACTAAAAAAAAGATGGATTATTACACTGTGGCAATACATGGTGCCAGATTAAATGAAATGAGATGAAAGACATATATTGTTGTTATAATATATGATACAGAGATGAAATTAGTATTTAGTTGCAAGAGGTTCTAATGTTGTTATCTGATCACTAGATGTCAATATTGCTCTTTTGTATTTTGTATTTACTATTAATTATTTGATTAATTTTTATGTATATGTGTATTTACATATTTTGATAATCATTAAGATTTACTGACTGCTAGAGTGGAATAGATTTAAAACAAGTTTTCTCAATATTGTTTTATCTTGTAATTTTCACACCAAAGGAGCTTTAAAATTTGGATGCATTGTGATAATGGCAGCACTGAAGAAGCTCTGTTTTCACAGAAGTAAACATTGTTTGTGTGTTTTGGAGTTTGGACATCCCTATTCATTAAAGTGAAGAATTAGGTACATAGACAGATGTTTAAGATAAATATACACATATATTAAAGTGTAAGCATATGACAACAGCCACATTTACATACAGAGTTTCAGATAGAATATTAATGGCTGGTGCTATTTAGGCAGACCAACATGTGCCTGGGGTTAGAAATGCAATTTGATGTCTGAGAATACTGTACATATACAAAGTCAACCTGCTCCTCAGACATAAATATATACATACATACATACGTATATATAAGTATATGTATATATATATATATATATATATATATATATATATATATATATATATATATATATCATAGGTGGTGGTAGGCAGACAACAGTCAACAGTCAATCCTATTGCATGTTTTGAAATATACAGCAAACTAATAACGATAAACTTTTGTATATGGACCTTGTACTGCTGCATTGATACTAATGAAATGAAAAATGTACATTAAATGTTTTTTTTTTAATCACAACAGTGTGAAGAATGATAATTGAACCCACTGCCGTCCTCATCAATGTGAGAGAAAAGACACTTCACATGAAGATACCTGTATACCTAGACAGGAGGAGTCATGAAAAAACTCTTCTAACATTGCACAGTCAAAATAATGCCTTTCATCTGTGCTAGTAATGACAGAGGCACCACTGGTTTCTTAACATTATACAGTGTTGAGTAATGCCAACGAATGTCACTATTAAAAGCCAGGCATTTTTATGACAGCATGCTTACTCACCCCTATGCTCCCCAGCCTGCTCTTGTGCATCTGTCTATTCCTTTCAACTTCTGCAAGGGATAGAGAAATAAAAAGGGCATTAATCAAAATGTGATGGCTGCATTCAGTGGTAGGGTGAGTGATTAGCTAAAAGAAATCACACTTTTAGAACAAAAATGGTGACTGCACCTTAACGTCCACCCATCAGCACAGGAGGTCTGGCTTGTAACTACTCATGTCACTGTAATGGTGATGGCACTGTTCTCCTCTGCATGGGATATCAGCAGCATGGGTAACAACCTTGCTCAAACTACTCCAGGCATCAGCCTTATACTATGACCAAGTATAGCCATCCTGCAAGAGCCTCCAGTTGTACTCCATGTGGAGGATGTCCAGATAAATCTTGAACTCCTCTTTCGCACACAACCTTTTTGCTATAAAAGGAGCATTACCATCTCCTTCTCCAGCCATAATGTCTCACCTTGTCAAAGCTCAGGAGAAATGTCAGAAAAATGTCACAGAAAACAGTTCTCTCCTACCACAACATCCATGCAATGATGGATATCAATAGGCAACAGATGACAAATTCAGAAAATATTAGTTAATGTATTACAGTTTTTGAAGGCACTTTAAGGTATGAAACATGGTAGCCCTCAATCTCTGTGTATACTATTGAGAATGCATGCTCTATTGAAACTCCATCTGATGATTGTTAAACATGAAATGACAATTATTTCTTCCTGGACTGCCTCCTCGTATGTGGAGTTGCCCTCAGGTGTCATGAGTGTGCACAGCTTTACGTACAAATCTCCATGATGTTAATTGGTATGCTCATCATGCAATCTGAGTGATTCAGAAACATTGATGACATGAGCCCTAATTGGCATACATATCAAGTCCATACAGGAGAATATACAAACCAAATGGCAGAAACCCTCATTGCACTAAGGTAAAAGCTTTCGACCACAGACTTCTAGCAGGGGTAGAGCACTTTTGGATAGAGGCTATTGCACAATAGAGAAGAAATCGCATGTTACCCATCCCTGCTCTTGTAAGATCTCACACACACAGTAGCCAACAATAAAAAGAACTCTGTTTCTTAAGATGGAAAAAGCAGCATATGAACTGCAACAATGCACACACACACACACACACACACACACACATATATATATATATATATATATATATATATGTATATGTATGTATATATATATATTATATATATATATATATATGTATATATATATATATATATACATACATATCTATATATATATATATATATATATATATATTTATATATATATATATATATATACATACACATATCTATATATCTATACATACACATATCTATATATCTATATATATAGTTAGCTATCTATCCCTAAAAACCACAATACCGGAAACTGGAAGATCGAGAAGAAAAGGACAAAGCTCACAATCACGAATCGTGTAAGTATTCCCAGGGCAAATAAGCCCTTGTCCACAGGGGGAATTATGCCCTTTCTCCACTGTGGTGTGATCCTGGAATTGGTATATATAGTTAGGAGGAGCCCCCCCCCCCAACCTAGGTGGGTTTAGCTGGTACACTGTGATTTACTGTTGTTTTGGGCAAGTATTCCCGTGCCCTGGGAATACTTACACAATTCGTGATTTTGATTTTCGTCCTTGTCATTTCGATCTTCCAGTCGGGATGTAGAAGTAGACCCATATATATATATATATATATATATATATATATATATATATATATATATATATATATATATATATAAAAACATAAAAAAACTCTTAACTAAACTTAAACCCACCAAATTAGCAGCAGACAGCCTCCCAAGTGAATACCTACAAATCGCAGCTGATGCTCTGGCCTACCCAGTATCCATCTTGATTAACCGATCTCTGTCAGAAAGTTACGTTCCCATACTGTGGAAAGTATCACATATAATTCCCCTCCACAAAGGCGGACCCTCCACAGAACTAACCAATTACCGCCCCATAGCTATTCTCCCTCCACTCTCCAAAATACTAGAGAGATGCATACACTCTCAGGTCTCAGACTACCTCCTTACTAACAACCTCCTTTCCAGTACTCAGCATGGTTTCCGACCAAACCATAGCACCACGACTGCCTTACTCTCCTTTACTAACACTATCCTTCAGCATAAAAACAATGGCTATCTCTCCTCTGCTACTTTCCTAGACCTATCTAAAGCATTTGACATGGTCCCACACAAACAATTTATCTCTGTCCTCAATAACCTATCCTTCTCACAATCGGTCACCAACTTGTTTCAGAATTACCTGTCTGACCACCAACAATCCGTTGTATGGCAGAATGACATATCTCCCCAACTACCTGTCTCCATAGGGGTTCCCCAAGGATCCATCCTTGGACCCCTACTCTTCTCGGTTTACACCAATAATCTAGCCTCTGCCACCAAACATGGCACACTCATACAATACGTAGATGACGCGACCATCATCTGCTCAGCCCAGTCCATACCAAAACTGCAAAAAGTCACACAGGAAGCCTTTTCCTCTGTTAAAACATGGTTATCCGATGCCCGATTAATACTCAACCTAAACAAAACTAAACTACTCATCTTCCAACCCACCAAACATACTCAAAACAACTCTCACTTTAACATCATGGCAAAAGACAACACCACTATATACCCAACTGAACATACCAAATTACTAGGAGTGGAAATAGACAATAAACTAAAATTTGACATTCACATACCCATGACTATAAAAAAAAGTCCACAAAAAACTAGGAGCGTTATACAGAAATAAGCAATTTCTCACCAAAGCAGCAAAGATTTCAATAGCAAATTCCCACCTTATCTCCACCCCACTTTATGCCTCTCCAATATATACCAACCTAAGGCAATGTGATCTAAACAAGCTAGAGACCTGCTACAACAAAATCGCCAAATTCGCCACAGGGGCATCCTACCGTAGTCACCACTGTCTCTCACTTGCTGAACTGGGCTGGCTTGAACTCCCTCACCTCCTTCAATGGTATCAACTCTCACTCGCCCACAAACTAGTAAACCATCCACTAAATGTCCCATCCCTCCAGAATCTACTCCAACCCTATCGCACCACCAGACCACTAAGATCCAGCAGCAAAAATCACTTGCAGATCACTAAAGCCAATAACTCTGCTGGTGAAGCACTATTCTCTTGCGCCATAGCCAAATTATAGAACTCACTCCCACCCACAATTACCTCCATACCATCATGCACCTACTTCAAAACTTTACTAAAAGCACAACTAAAAACATGCTGGCTATGCCCTTGCAACTCCCACTCTAATATCATCTACCCCATCCAACCACTACCTTTCTTTCCACTCCACTAACTACCTTGATTATAGCAAGTTTAGATGTTCATAAGCCAGTACTTATTATACAGCACGAACTTCTTCTTCTTGTAACATTTGTTAATGTCTGGTATGCACTTCACAGATAAAGATTCTAGTTGTCTACTGATGTACTATGTTCTTCATCTGTAAATATGTTGTAAGTAATTGCTATGTAAATTGTTAATCACTATGTAATCCAATGTAAATACTGTCTGTTTATTTTAACTGTGGAGCTTTTCTCCCCGGGCCTCCGCTGAAAATGGACCTACATCCAGTCGGACACTCCCGGTCAACAAATTTAAATAAATAAATAAATAAATAATATATATATATATAAATATATATATATATATATATATATATATATATATATATATATATATATTAGATAGATAAAGATAAATATAGATATGAATGCTATTTTTACATATATTTTTCTATATTTATTTTATGGGCATTTTTTGTCCACAATCAGACAAAGGAGCTACAATAATAGCTTCCTGCAGATATACATTTACAATGACTACAGCAACCCCAGGCATATTTATGTGATGTACCCTGCTTGAACATAAGGATATGGCTTATTTC
The DNA here is from genome assembly GCF_019279795.1 of Protopterus annectens. Lineage (NCBI taxonomy): Eukaryota > Metazoa > Chordata > Ceratodontiformes > Protopteridae > Protopterus > Protopterus annectens. The sequence goes on along the minus strand of NC_056736.1, from coordinate 118,363,136 downwards.
AAATCTAAAGACAGTGTAACATTGCTGTGTGGCAGTCAGATGTTTCTGAATCAGTCTGTCAGGTTGTTTTGCCTCATTATCATATACAGTGCTACATTATATAGCCGTGTCGCATAGCTGAGTTTTTGAATCTCATCCATCTTGAGCATTGCTGCTTCTCATGCAGACCTGCTTAGCGTGATGTGGTAAAGTTTTCTAAATGTGACCCCTTTCTTCCTTCTCATTTGTACTCGTTTATTAAGCCATATCTTAAGTAAGTCTGTCTCTGTGACAGTTTTCAGTTTTGTTAGCCTTGATCATTAGTGTTCAAGATGGAGTCACCAGTATAATGAATTAAAGTGCTGTTTGTACTGCTGATCACCATTCCATGGGTACACAGTGAGCAAAGTACTGGCACTATTAGGGTTCCATTTACCAGTAACACTGTCCGTGTAATGGTTTGTTGCCAGAAAACAGCTTGAGTGCATGAGCTTAAGCAGCATTTGAACCAGGATGGCATGTCATTTGATAAACTATTTTATTTATTTAGTTATTTATGCACTGTATTAGTAAAAACTGAGATACTGCAACAAATGACTTGTAATAATCTGAATACATCATAGCCCCCTTACTCTCATTTATCAAGTACTGTTGTTACATACAGTAGGCTACTAACCTGATAATTTATTTTATTTTATTTTACTTGGCATTGCCATTTTAGGGAACAGGAATATGCTCCAGTAGTTTTTAACTGATGAAACAAGTATTTCTGGAATGCAGTGGCTGTGATTTACTGTGTTTAAAATCAAAAATGATTAATTTAATTTTTCTCCATCCTTCCCAGCAACATAATTATGTCCTTCCAAAACTGTGCTGGTTTGTTGCTTTCAGTATGTATTAAATATCATATCAGATGGTACCTACTCAGTAGAGATGCTGAGTCAAGCAAACTTGCACATTGACTTGAAAGCCAGAGTTGATTGGTTATAAGTTATGATGGTTGATATTTCTTTGATGAAGAGATAATAACATAACTTGGCAAGTTCAAACTGTTTTTGAAATGTATTCCATAACCCACAGTAATATTTTTTTGAGGTTGACCTTCATACATTTTGAAAAACATCCAAGTAATGCTTCTTTCTTTCATTAATTGTTTTACAGTGGAGTATAACCAAGGAAATGTTTTTGTTTCTGCCTGCAGCAACCACATACCCCCTTACCTACATATAAATATTCTATCCACAGTTGCACAAACGTAGGAAAATAAGAAACTCACTAATACAGAGTACATTCATCTTGTACAAGCAGGAATCCAAATTGACTAAATATCAATGCTATGACCATCAGCAATGGTAAAGTTGACCAGATGAGGTTGGGCAGCTAGAACTCAATCAATTGACCATAAGTGTCATGTGGAAAAGCTTGCCCCACCACTTATGCAAAAACTGCTCGTCTTCATTCCAGTCTCCAACTGCTACAAATTATTTCTACACAAGAAAAAAGTCCTTCCTTTCTATCTACCACCACATAATTACCATCCTTCTGTTCCTGCTTCAATGTGCTATTTGACCTTTTTCTATTTACATATTGTTCAATTACTGGAAATGCATTTTAGTTGGTGATGCCATGTGCTGTCTTACTAAACTTTCTCCTACTTCGCATGAACTCTATATATACTGAATCTAAGTGGACATTTAGGGTATTGCCACGTCTGTTTTGTTCCATACTAGCCAAAAAGATCTCCAATAGACCCATGAAGCTGAATACCTACAGCTGGTCTTGGCACTCTGTTAAAACAATATAAAAATACTTCAAAGATATGGAGCCCTTCAACAGATGCAACAGCTGCCTTATATCCACACATTAGCCCTGATCCACATTAATTCAACACATTTTCTGTCATAACTTTTTTTTTCATTTAACTCCAATAGTATTATTTAGTTTCTGTTTCAAGAATTCTCCATAAGGCATGTCAAAGATGATTGTTGACAAGAAAAATGATTAAATGAGTCCCAAAAGGTAGTAAATAGGTTTATAGGTTGGTACTAGGCTTTCGGCCCTAGGGCCTATATAAGCCTAACCATAACAATTCCCTGGCTATTTCTTCCCACAATATTTACTTCCCTGGAACCCTGTCTAGCAGGGCGACTGACGTGATCCAAAGGGTGAATTTCCTATCTCCCATCCAATCATCAAGGTTCCTTTTGAAGAAGGCCAAGGAGGTGCTCTGCTTAACATGTATGGGCAGTCTATTCCAGAGTCTGGGGAGTCTCTGTGTCAGGAATCTATCCCTTCAGCATGTTTTGTTCATTGTGATGACAAGGTTTAGATCCCTGGAGCATGTGTCTCTGAGGGAATGAGATTTCTTTAAGTGGAGCATGTCCAACAGCTCAGGGTTTGACATGACCTTGTATGTTAAGCAGAGATCACCTCTGAGTAGATCAATATAAATGAATATGAAAACCAAGATAAAGCATCCAGAGAGGAAAAAAAAAATATTCCAGCAGGTGTAATAAGTACAGTTAAGTGTTTTCGATCACTCTAGCCTTCATCAGAACATAATAGTAATGATAAAATCAACAATTAAATAGAATTTGCCCATGTCACATGACCAAATTTAATTAACAGACACATCTATGAAACTAAAACAATTCTACCTAAAACTACGTAAAAAAACAATATAAAAACCAGTTATACAATGAAAATTAAACAAATAAACAAATAAATAAAGAGAAATGTTATTTACATGTATTCCTGTTTTGATTCCTAGTACATGACCTTGTAGTTCACATTGTTGTTAAGCCTGGGTTCACAATATGCATAGAATAAAATCTGCTATTTTAACTCTTTAAGTTCAAGCTCATTGTCCCTATCACCATTAAAATTACTTACAACATGGTCAATAACAGTGAAAAGATTTTTTTTCATATTTGCTACCCAACTTGCATCTTTGCTTTATTAATGTACTCATATGCATATCTCACACTGGTACTACCCCTATTAAATTCCAACACTTCTCACATATCTGCTCAAAATACATTTATTTCCCTCCTCCATATCCCATTTTTTTTGCTCTGCTTCTGATGGTTCAGTATATGTGACTAAGTCTTTCTTTCCACTTGCTTGTGCATTCTTCCCTTGGGATTCACCTGTCCCCTTCATTTTGTGCATCCTCAGCATGGTCAAATTTTCACTACCTTCCTTCCTTGTATAAACCTAAGCCTTTATGCCCACTCAATCCCAAACTCATTTTGTGGTATCTTTAAATCCTTAACTTTGTATTTCCCTAGACATAATATCATATTGTGCACCTCGAATTATCCTCTATTCTCCAATTATTTCTTTATAGAACTTTTCTTTCATGCAATCCTTTCATTTTCATACAAAGTCCCCCCATTTTGTTTTTGTTTTTGGTTTTTTTTTGTTTGTTTTTTTTGTATCAGCCACCTAAATTGCATCTTTGCTTTATTAATTTACTTAATTGCTTTTTGTCAATTTTCTGGCAATCCTGATGATTAGACACCAGAAACATAGATAACAGTAACAGAGCAAATAAGATCTAATGATCCACAGAATTGTAAAATTAATATGCTGACAAATACAATGAAATACCTGCTGGATTTAGCACATTATGAAATTTACAATTTACAATTTACAACATGAATATGGATTCCATAGACAATGGATCACAGACAGCAGATGATCGGTATACAGCTGTTACAGTAACTTCACTATTTGCTGTAAGTATATAATGTATCTGTCACTCCTAATTAACAGGCACAGAGTAATACTTGAAGTCTAGCTGACCCCTATTCCCCACCACTTCGAAGCAAATGCATTATACCCCTCCCATTCTCAGACCTCTTTCCATTGCAAACAAACTTTCAATACATTAAACCTATAGTACTCACTAACAGATGTCTTATCTGACATAAATTATAGGCAAAATCAAAAGCATTCTGGTGACATTTTTAAATCAATCAAAATGAGTCCTTGCTCATCCATCTAACAAATAACCTTCAAATCTTTTTGAATAGCTCTCTCTAGTTAGCCAATGACATCTCTTAAATCCATGCTAACACCTTCTGTATGAAATATGTATCCCTGTTTCCTAGTATCAGAGAAAAACTTCTGTGTCATTAATAGCTCTGTATAGGTACAATGACTGATTTTTTCAGATGATATTTATACGCAACCTCTGCCCCAAATACTTCAGTGATTTTCAGTATTTTCAAGAAAGCAAATGCAACATTTGTGAACAATATTATACAGCAAGCAGCAAAGAGCATACATTAGCTTTTCCACCCACCTATTTCCTTGTACTATGATAAGTACTCCTACTTCCCTAGTTATTCCATCTTCTTCCCTTGATTTTACTCCTTTCACGGTTAGTCTTAGACTGGGTTCCTTATATAGTGGCTTAACCTCTTAAATGAAAATGTCACTTAAATTTGCCCTTTTAACGTTTCTCCCACAAAATTCAAATCTACAGCATAAAATTCTTTTTAATTTAATGTTCTTGACTCTCCCTATATCCTCTGCATAAAGTGTAACAGTTTCCTTCTCTGGTTCTGTAAGTAACCTCCCCACACCCTCATAAAGTAAAACTGGCTATCCTATACCATCTTCCTCAATGCTTCTTCTAATCTAGATGCAAAGATCCTTACATATGTTTTGTACCAGTATTAATTAATGAAACTGTTACATAATAACAAGGTCATGCAGTCCTGTCCTGCCATGTGAGTAGTAAGATTGCTGTCCCTACTGCCAGGATGTAAGTATCTTCTCCCCTGCTACACTGCCATTTATAATAACCATCCAGGATTTAGGAGCTCCTTATACCATTGAGTCTTGTATTATATCAGAAAGGCTTTGCACTCTCTACTGTTTCCTCCCACTAAATGCAGGATTGTTGATGGTTCTTCTTCATTTTCATTATAGCTTCCAAGCCTATCATTTTACTGGTCACCTAGCATCCTGCCTCCCTAGTCTTGCCTCCTTTTGCACCATTTTATCTTCTACATTTAGCTCTTTATAAAACTTTGCAACATTTTTTCCTCCCCTTTCTGTCCACAACTCCCCTATCCAGCAAATCTTTTAACATTGTCTCTATTCTCTTACTCCTCACTCACCTCCCATGTCCGCCTTACTTCTTTGTCATGTACCCATTCCCAAAATACTGTCTTCCTCCTTGAAGCTCTGTATTGATAAGGATCTCCTCACCATCATAATTTTCTACTTCAACCCCTGAGTTATTACCCAGTGGTTATTTAGATAGTTAAAGTTTTGGGCTAACTCATCTATGCTTTTCTAAGTTTGCTTTCTCATTTATTTGCCAGTGTTTTGTTTTTTATTCTCCACACCAACTCCTTCTCTTCTGTAATACATTCCACTAATGGCTCTGTTAGTTCATCCCATATTATTCAACTATGAATATTTTTGCACACTGAAGTAGTTAGTCTTTTAGGAGAATAGGTAGGCTAAGTGTTAAAACACTGTCAATCTATAATTTCCATCCTCATTGGAGGCATTGTTTGTGTAGCACAGCAAGAATGTGCGCATTGCTGTGATCACTGTATTTATGTGACTTCCTCAAAGTTGGAAACTTAGTTTAACGATCACCTGTATCACCACAAGTTTACCATGGGAAATGAAATAATTGACCACCATGGTGAACTTTGCCCTTTTTACCACTATAGTGGAATCTACGAGTTAGTATATTTAGTTGAGGGGGGTAAAGCCCCCCACCTGGATGGGTTTGATTTGCTTTTGTTTGTTTATTATGTCATGGTGGCTAAATGGTTTGTTCTCCAGAGTAAAATTGTGGTGGTCTGGATATTCATTAAACTAAGTGCTCAGCAAAGTCGGCTCATCTCTCTAAAGTTTGATATAGTGGGATTTTGGCAATATCCGGTAGACCCTCCCCCCCAAAAAAAAAAAAATATATATATATATATATATATATATATATATATAGGTCTATCCCCTTTAATTGAGTAGCCCATATGTTGACGTCTAAAACATTGACTGCAAAAGATCAACAAACTGAATGTTGACACATTACCACATATGTGATGAAAAAGAACCTCAGAGCATGCAACAAATAACACCACCTGACCTCCCATGAGGGACTACACCACTCACACACCCTGCTAATTATATATACTGAAATTGCACAATCCCTGGAGAAGAAAATACTTCCCTACCCAGGAATTGTCATTCTCATACACCTGTCGAACATCTGCTTATGTTGACCTTTTGTGGTCGACCAATTGGCTGTCAACATTATAGTGTGTTGACATAATGCAGTGTGTGTGTGTGTGTGTGTGTATGTGTGTGTATATATATATATATATATATATATATATATATATATATATATATATATATATATACGTATATATATATATATATATATATATATATATATCTAGACACACAGAGACACACAGACATACACACAAGCACACACACACACACACACACACACACACACACACACACACACACACACACACACACATATATATATATATATATATATATATATATATATATATATATATATATAGGTCTATATTAGAACACCAAACATTTAAAATGTCGAGTGTTTTAATATCGACCCATTTTCAGAGAATGCTGAAAATATCGAAGTAACAGAAAACCAAATGTTTTCCTAGGGAAAGAATTCGGTTGTCCATTTCTGCTGCTTTGGTATTTTCAGCGCTCTGGCAGAAAGTTACAGGTCGAGTTCAGATAAGTGTGCGATTGAGTGCGGGTTAGGTTTGTTAGGGTTAGGGCGATTGTGTGGACACGAGAGTTAGAGCAGGTTAGGTAAGTTAGGGTTATGGCGCGGGTCAGGTAAGTGTGCGATTGTGAGGGTTAGGGCAGGGTAGGTGAGTTAGGGTTAGGGCGTGGGTCAGGTAAGTGTATGATTGTGTGGACATGAAGGTTAGGGCGGGGTAGGTGAATTAGGGTTAGGGCACGGGTGAGGTGAGTCTGCGATAGTGACGGACCTTAGGGTTAGGGTTTGGGTTAAGGTAAGTGGATAGTTAGTGGTGTGTGTATAGTTTAGTGTAGAGTTGCGTGTAAGAGTTTATGTGTATGTGTTTGGATTGCTATTTGTTTGGTGTGCTTGTGTTGTCTGTATATGTTCTGGAACAGCAAATTTTTTCCCTGGGAAAAATGTGCTATTCTGAATGTTCGATGTTTAGTATTTTCGATTGGTAGGGTTCGATATAAGAACACTCGACATTTTGAATGTTTGATGTTCTAATATAGACCTTATATATATGACATTGTTTGTTCCTATATTGCAACCCACAGTTAGATACTATTTCTGAGTTAATTACTCTAACTTAGGAAAGAGAGAGAACTGTTGCCATTTTCAACGTTTATGCTGGCCAAAAGTGTAGATTATTTTTTTTTTCACTTTCTCTGACTGAAATGTTACTCTTTTTCAAATAAAATGGTTAATTTTACAGAGACTGTGGTGGAGACAAGTCTAAATGGGTGCCAATGTGGCATGGCTCTTGAGGAGAGTAGTGTGACTTCCCTGCAAGGGAATGAGGCTACTGGATGACATTTATCCAGTCTCGGAAAAGAGAAGAATATGACAGCAACTGTACTGAGTGTCCTAAATAGCCAATAACTAATGAAGTTGACCAAGGATGATGACATTGTGACATTCAGTATGCTGCTGTTATGTTAGGCTCAGTCTACGTGGGCTAAAAGTGTTGTGCTTTCAACTTGAAGTCAAGGCACTGTAAACATATTTGGGCCATAAGGGGCTGATTATATGAACTACTAAACTTAAAAAATGACTGTTAGATAGGTCTTGTGTGTCCTTTGAAATATATGCAAGGAGATTTCCTAACTGGACATTTAATACAAGTAAAATGGTGAAAGCACATATGTCCAAGCTGAAACATAGTTTAAACTTATAGCTAAAACCAGAATTGAACATTAAAAGTAAACTGGTAAACATTTTAGCAATTCAGTAATTCAAAAGGACAATCTCAAGTAGTTAATGCAAAACGACTTTTCAGACCGACTCTGAGAGTATTCATAAATGGGTTGTGCTTATTGAAAGGTTACTATGTAATGATGCACTGTTTAAAACAGAGTAAGATAGAATTGTAATTAAAGATGTGCAAATGGCTGTAAATGCAGAAAAAAAACAGCAAATGACATCATATGTTTGAAATGTGGAAAGAGGGAGCACATTGTTAGGCATTGTTTAGGGTCGATATTAAATCAGCGAACAGTTAAAAAAGTGAATGCTGATTTATCGACCCCATGTAAGTAAAAGCTTACAATCCTGAATACTTGGAACAGCGATTTTTAAACATTACATAAAGTGGGGGGCTTCACCCACCACACCACCCGATGTGGGGGACTGTGCCCCCAATCCGCCCTACTTAAATATACCAATTTCGAAATCACACTACAGTGAGGAAGACAGCAAAGTAACGGAGGCGGCCAAGCAATTTGTTTCCCAGGGAAAGAAATCACTTATATGTCGTTTCACTATTTTGCTATTTCATGCTTTCAAGTTCATTCAAGACGCATTCGAAGGATTGCGTCTTCGATTATATAATAGGAACCCATTGTTTAGTAATAGGACTGCTGTATATAACAATGACATGATTTCTAACAAACATGCTGGTAAAGGCAATGTAAATGTTATGCGTATTAAAAACACAATTTCTAATTAACATGCCAAAAGTGAAAATGAACCAATGGAATGCGATAAGCAACTGTTAGAATAACAGAATCAGCATATTGTTGTTGTATCACTGTCAAGCTAGTTAAACGTATGATACTAGTGTGCAGTAAGGAATTGAAAGGACTACTAGATTCTGAGAGCATTGACCCATGTATTATGAAGTCATATATATATATATATATATATATATATATATATATATATATATATATATATATATACACACGAAAAATTACAAGATGAACATAAGAGTAATATGCATTCATGAAAACAGGAAAATGTATCCTATGACAATGAGAAGTTCAAATTCTGTTAGGTAAACTACTAAGTCTTTTAGTCTACTAGGTCTTTTAAGTCTTTTAGCTTTTAGCTTTAGTATTAATATTTGGTCACTCTCTGCCTCAGTTCAAGTAAAAAACAGTGTGGGACCTGTATGTTCATAGCTTCTACTTATATTAGAGGAGGTAGCAGAATTGTACACTCTGTGGCCACAATCTACTGCCAGTGAAAAAGGAGGGACAGCAGTATGGCACACTGTTAAAGTACACAGTGCTGATAAAGTGAAAGAGAAAGGTTACTAAACATTACATTAATTGCATAAGTAATTGCAAAAGCTGAAAGGGAAGAACCTACATTCCAAGACATCTAACCTTCTAGAAAAAGTACTGCCATTAGAATAATGAAGGATGTCTCTGTGGACAGGTGGATGGAATGCCCATAGTGATAAACTCAGTAAGAGAAGAAAGAGAAACCAAGGATAATCCTAGATTTCCCAGTGAAATGTCAAAATAGAGAGCTAAACAGTGTTCTTAATAGCAGGCATTTAAAGAGATGGAAAATACTGAGGTAAAACTAATGGAATTGTCTAAACTAAAGGTGAAGGAATTCATTGGAATGTGTTGTATTCTGTAGATCAAGAAATAAGAGAAGAGAAGAAAAAAC